>NW_024802935.1:6073763-6107122 GCF_019175285.1 Sceloporus undulatus | reverse complement strand
CTGGTCTTGAACTCGCAACCTTGTGGTTTTTGAGTGAATGGCTGCAGTACAGGCATTTAACCACCACCTGCAGTACAGGCATTTAACCAGAATGGGATAGTAAAGTGATGTCCAATGTGAAGTCAAAGGCTCCATTTTACATAAGGGATGCCATTTTACTACTCATTGACCATCTATGTATTTTGGTATCCACAGAGGGTCCTGGAACAAAATCTCAGTGAATACCAGGGAGCCACAGTATTCACAAAGCCAATAAGATTAATTATGGACTAGCTCCATAATTGCCTTAACTGTGATCATTGCCCAGATACTGTGCATGACTGGATGAGAACTGGCCTAAATCCAGTTGTCCCAACTATAACAGAATCACTGGGTCAATGGGAATTTGGTAGCTCAAGGCTTATGTAAGTTTCATTTTTTTCCATGAGTTTACTCTTCTTGGAACTAGATATGATTTCAGCTTCTGCATTTAAATTGGTAAGTAAGGTGTGCTTCACTCTTGGGTGAATGGATATTAATGTGGTCATTTTTTAGCAGCAGTGACTTTTGATAATGGTTCTCTAGTCTTGGTATCATATTTTTCCATTTATAAAACAAGGAAAGTTCAAAATCAGTACTCATTTTTGGGGAGCCCTTTCCATCTGTGTAATAGATCATGAAGAAGAAACTATACAGAAGCCAAAATTATACATTGGAGAGATTTTAGATAAGGAATCTAAAAGTATATATAAGTGTCAGAAAAAATAGTGAAGCAATGTCCAGTTTCATGGAAGGTTGTACTGTAAATACAGTTGAGAACTTAAGTGAGATTGCCTTTATTAATGTTTGGTGGGTTGGCTCAGGACCATGAAAACATTAAGCTAAATACCATGTTAATCATACCTGCAAGAAACAGATTGAAAAGAATAGGACCAGCAAAGACACAATCAACTTAAGTCCCACCAAGTTCAATGAAAGGTAAAATTAACATTGGATTTAGTCCAAATGGAAGAATCAGACAACTGCTGGTTGGTTAGAAAGATTAACAAATATTTGGAAGACTCCTCACTTATTTATCACATCACATTATTTCCTGCCTTTTTACTAAAAAAAATGACACCAAAGGAAACAACCTTCATTGTATACACATAATATGCTACAGCCATTAAAATTGCCATAACACTCAACAGTTTAAACAACCAGATTAACAATAACTAGGAAAGGCATAGTCCCCAAAAAACTAACTTTTCAAAGTTCTGTCATTGACTTGGGTCAGCTTACAGTAGTTCACCCTAAATGTTAACAGTGGTTTGGGGAAGCAAAAAGTCCTTGTGAAACAGGAGGAAGAGACAATCCTGTCAACAAAATGTATGGCCAGGATCTTCCTTTGGCAAATGTAGCTACATTGATGGAGTTCTGTCATTTTAAGTACTTCTGCCAATGTTACTCTCCCCAAATTGTGCTGTGTGCCTTCAAGTTATTTCTATCATATGGCAACCCCAAAGTGAACCTGTCACAAGGTTTCCTTGGCGGAATTTATTTGGGGTGGGCTCCTTGGCCTTCCTCTGCAATTGAGTGACTGTAACTTGTTCATGGTCACCCAGTGGGTATCCATGTTTAAACAGGGATTTGAAACCTGGTCTTTCAGTGTCCTAGACCAACATTAAAATCACTACACCATGCTGGCTCTCAAGCCTAATTCTTAAGCCAGGTAGTTGTCCAAATGAGTTCTGAGATGGCGCAGATCAGGGAGCTGGTGAATGATGAGAACAGTGCTGTCCAAATCTCAGGGTACACCAAGACAGACAGCTGGAGTCTTGCTGCAACTACTACTCTCAATGCACCCTGTGACCAAGAGAGCATTGCAGTTGGCATTTCCCAATGCTCCAGTAAGCTTCACCTTGTAAACCTGTCAATTGGGGTGCTGTCTGGATTAAGTGGTCAGGCTTTGGGTTCATATTCAACTATTAATGACTGTAAAAATGAATCCTCAAAGTTACTAGAATATAAGTCCAGTTTACCATCGTAAATACTGAAGAACATGCCAGTCCATTTTTCAAAAATAAAAACCCACCAAGAATGACAAATCAAATTTCCATCAAGAAAAGGGGCATCTAACAGGTAGCTATTTGCAAAGTACCTACTTGTTAAGGAGGTGCAGCAAAGTAGAAACAGCAGTCTTCAGAATCCCTTACTGGGCTTGTGTGAATAGCAAAACAGAGAAAAACTTCATCAAAAAAGGAAGGAAGGAAGGAAGGAAGGAAGGAAGGAAGGAGAAAAGCAAAAGCATATGTTTAGCCACCAAAATGGAATTTATAAGAAAATGAAGGCTAGTAAAAAAAAAAAGGGGGGGGGAACCATCCATGGAGGCATTTTGAAATAAGCCCTCAAACAGTCTATAGAAGGCTCAAAATATTTTTGTTTGCTTATGAAAGACTTACCTGACCTGGCTGTTTCATTTCGTACATTGCTAAACTTTGAATAAAATGTTTGCTGAAACGTGGAATTCCTCTTCCTTTTTTTTGAGTGTATGAAAATATGCCTGCTATTTGTGTGTGATGCCGCAGCTAAAAAGGCCAATGCAATTTTAAGCTGCATCTATAAAAGTATAGTGTCTAGATCAAGAGAAGTAATAGTGCCACTGTACTCTGCTTTGGTCAGGCGTCACCTGGAATACTGTGTCCAGTTCTGGGCACCACCATTTAAAAAGGCTGTTGAGAAACTGGAGCATGTCCAAAGGAGCGAGTCCCAAATAAGGACTCAGCAAATGCAAATGGGAAACCACTCAGAGTCAGGGGCTTTCCCAGCAGATAATAATCACCAATTAGCAGACATTAATCCTCTTTTGCATTAGCCTCCCAGAACAATACACATGCAAATCACTCCTGCATTCCCAGGCTCACTCAGTATATATACACCTAACTTTTTCCAGGCAATCATTCTCTAAAGATACCAGCCACAGATGCTGGTGAAACGTCAGGAAGAAACTCTTCTAGAACATGGCCACACAGCCCAAAAAACCAAAGGAGGGTGACTAAAATGGTGAAGGGTCTATAAGGAACGACTTAGGGAGCTGGGGATGTTTAGCCTGGAGAAGAGAAGGTTAAGAGGTGATATGATAGCCCTGTTTAAATATTTGAAGGGATGTCATATTGAGGAGGGAACAAGCTTTTTTTCCTGCTGCTCCAGAGAACAGGACACAGAGCAATGGATGCAAACTGCAAGAAAAGCAGTTCCACCTCAACATCAGGCAGAACGTCCTGACAGTAAAGACGGTTTGACAGTGGAACACGCTCCCTTGAAATGTAGTGGAGTCTCCTTTGGAGGTCTTTAAGCAGAGGTTGGATGGCCATCTGTTGGGGATGCTTTGATTGAGAGTTTCTGCATGGCAGAGGGTTGGACTAGATAGCCCTTGTGGTCTCTTCCAACTCCTATGTAATTTCTACCTCTGGTACCACATTTTCTGTTATAGTAATGCCCAGGAACAAAAATACTTTGTTAAGTGAGATGTGCCTGTATCTGCTTCATAGGTCCACTCAGCTGTGACAAGTGCAGTTTTAGAGGTCACCTTAGATGTAAAAAAACTACTACTCCAGGTTGCGTCTGTGGCCATGAGAATGTCAGCAATAGTTCCAGCAGCCAGGTTCATGACAAAGCAGGATGAAACCACATACAGTGATCCCTTGCTGGGGTTTGGTTCCAAGATCACTCATGGATACCAAAACCCATGGATGCTCAAGTGTCATTATATAGAATGGGATAGTAAAGTGATGTCCAATGTGAAGTCAAAGGCTTTCATGGCCAGCATCCATAGGTTTTTTTGTGTTTTTTGGGTTATGAGGCCATGTTTTAGAAGAGTTTATTCCTGACGTTTCGCCAGCAGCTGTTTCTAGCATCTTCAGAGAAGACGCCAGCCACAGCTGCTAGCAAAATGTCAGGAATAAACTCTTCTAAAACATGGCCTCATAGCCTGAAAAACACAGAAAAGACTAAAAATGGTGTCTCTTGTATAACATGGCAAAATCAAGGTTTGCTCTTTGAATTTTTGAGAGTGAGGGGGGAGGATATTTTTATGGATGCAGAATCTATGAGTGGCAGCTGCAAATGTAGTTTGACACAAAACACAGACATGAGGAATACAAAGGTTGTTAATCACTCTAATGCATTAGCCCCATTTCTCCTGCTCAGTGTTACATATATTGTTCAAGAGGGCATTCTTCCATGTCAAGGGTTTGCAAACAAAAGAATTGTCTACGATCACCACACACAAACACCAAAAAATCAGCCTCACTTCACATTTTCCTGGTAACCATGCCCACTATGTTTGTACTTCTAATCTTCATTTTACCAGCCATTAATATATAGCAGAACTCTGCATGTCAGAAAACATCAGGAATACACTCTTCTAGAACATGGCCTCATAGCCCGAAAAACCCACGAAAAAACTGAAAATTGTGTTTTTACCAGCAAGCATCACTGGGATTAGAGAGCTGCTTCTGTCCAGATAGTTTTTCACCCTTCTGTCCTGGGAGTCTTGGGCAGCCTTTAGAATCTCTCTCTTGCAGACTTCCATGGCACTGTCTGCCAAGCATTTTTTGACTCAGAACTCTCTCCAGTGTCCTCTCACACTGGCTTTGCCAGCTCTGGCACAATTCCAGGACTCTGCTCATGAGAACATCCTCTCTCTCTCTCTCTCTCTCTCTCTCTCTCTCACACACACACACACACACACACACACACACACACACACACACTTTCTTGCTCATGCTGATCCTTTCATCCTGTGCATCCCTGTTCTTGTTTTGTAGCCCAGTTGACTGCTGGACAGTCAGTGACTCAAGCAGTTGCTTAGCAATATGGTGGAAAGAGGAATGGACTCTTCACAGGGGAGTTGACTGGCAAGCCTGCCTCACTGGTGATAATGAATTATAAGGCCACTATAAAGGATGAAATTGAGAATGGTAGGTTCTGTGAAGCCCAATGCCAACATTCACACATTGGCCATTGCAGCTCTCCGCAGAGCTGGCCAATTCCAAATGCCTGGCTCTGAGGCAGAGCGAGGAAGGAGCAAGTTACAAGCAATGTAGTTGCCTTCAAAGAGTTATTGTTTCATTCTGTTTTTTCAGTAATGATGGTATAATAAAGCCACATTTCAAAAATAGCCTAATAAGTGAGAAGAACACTCACTGTGTGCTTATGAAAGATGTGAGTAATGCTTTGTTACTTTACATTACAGTTGCCCCTTGGAACATGCGGGTGATCCTTTCCAGACTACCACGACCACTACGAGTTCCAAAACTTGCACATATTCAAGCCCCATAGGCTTGAATGGGCCACATTCATGTGGGGAGCACACCATGGGTGCGCACCCCATTGGGTTTAATGGCAGTTGCCCCTCTGCAGACTTTCAGGAGGCAACTGTAGTTAGTTTTAGGGGTGAACTTAAGTTTTCTGACTGTAGGGGTTGGGATATCTCTTTGATTCTGCAGCCACAAAAATTCTTGTGAGCATGGATCATGTTCATACCCCACAAGACAGAGGAATTCTCATTGGGGTTAGAGAATATCCCAGATCAAATAACAGTGGAGGTTGCATTTGCCTAGATGAGGGCTAAATGGTCAGTCTTCCTATACTGAACATTACTATCAGGGAGAGAGAGGAAAAAATATGTTTAACTAGGAATTATTAAACACCATACAGCTATATATGAGAAAATTTCATTAATGCATTGCAAAAGAAGAAGAAAAAAGAAAATGACACAGTTACTAATCTTTATGCAATTCTTCAACATGAACATTCAAGGAGGCTTTGATAGGATTGTTAGATTTTACTATTGTCACTTTTTTTAACATTTAAGGTATAGATAATTGCCTATGCACAAAGCATTGTAGCTCACCAAATATAGCACACTGGATCATATACTGTTTTAATGAGCCAGGAACACAAGAGCCCTGTTTAACCCATTCGATCATGCAATTATAGCAATAAAACTTAACAGTTCTGAGAGAGAAAGAAAACAATATCAATGTCATTAAAGCTCATGCACCACAGGTTCAGCTACTGCAATTAGCATGAAGCTATCAATCAATAATTTGATCCTATATGAATGAGCAAATCTGTTCCATTGGGCCTCAGATCATGCTACTATTTCTGGATTAAACTAAAAGTCCTTTGTGTGCATAAAGACACATTGCAGCTTCCACACACCTCTTTCCCCATCTCACAATCGACAGGGCCAAGATTCTAAAGCTTCTTTCAAATTGCCACATTTTTTTTGGTCTCCCTCAAAGGGCTAAAGCGACGTGCTTTTCATTCTGAAATTAAACATTAAACGTTTCTGTAAACAAATCCTCCTTCAAATGTCGCACGACAGCTAGCTTGGTAAACAAAGTGCCATATACCCATTCCATTTGTAGCAAATCTCAAGATGGTTTAAAGGATTTAAGGATTCATCTCTCAAAATTAACACGCATTCTGATTAGAAAAGCCACACCATGGCACGATGCATCTGGCATTACAAAAACCTTTGCAAAAATGGGAGACAGAAGCAGAGGGTGGAGGAGCACAGTGTCTCTTCACTGAGTTGCCATATCAAATTCTTGTAATTAAAGTATCAAGCAAGACAGCTTAAAACCCAGAGTTTAACACTTCTGATACAGCCCAGATTTTAAATACAGCAAGTTTACAGTCATTATTGATAAAATTAATGCAACACTTCTTGCTCTAGAAGGAAATGAAATGAATGTCAATCAAAGTTCATGTTGTTGCTCTGTTGGCATTCAGTTTGATAGGAAAATGTGCACAATTAAACATTCAGATCATGGGAGATGGAAATGGGCACATCTGAATGTTAACCACAGCTGGAGGAGACACCATGTAGCCCCCAGGGCAAGAAAATAAATGAAGGAATGATGTAGAGAAAGTGTACAGAGAGACATTCCTCCTCATATAATATTAGCACTTCAAAGCCCCATTTAAGCATTCATTTGGTGCTAAACTGAAGATGTGAATGCCAGAGCCCATTCTAGTTTGTCATTGCTGTACACACTCTAGAAAACCATGATTCCTGATCACACTGAGACTCTCTGTGTGTAGAGGCTCTCCTCTCTACAGTTGCTCTCCATGTGTGCAGAGTTATGACACAAGTGGTGGGTCTAGAATGCTTTCCTCCCTGTGCTTTAACCCATCATAAATGTCTGAATAAGCCTGGAGGCCACCCAGTATCTAATACAGATATTAGCAGTATATACAGATGAAAAATAAAGGTATTACGATATTATGCACAATTACTTTGGCGGAGGGCCATAGATCAGGAGTAAAACATGATGTTTTACATCAAAGGTGTAAAAAGTGTGTCTCCTAATACTACAAAAGTTAAAAAAATTGAAAAATTGAAAATTGCAAAAACACTTTCAAGCCACCTCAAAATATGGCCATTTGCCTTTTTTCAGACCCATCCCAAAAGGACTGAAAGTCAAACCAGAAATGAAGTCACATCATTTCCAGGTTACCAGAATGCAGCTCTTCAGCCCAATGCATGTGGGGGAAATGTGGTCAAAACCTGCCTCCACCTGCAGCACAGAAATCATGGAAATCTGTGGAGACAAGGAATCCTCAAAGGTGATTTTGCCAGTTCCCTCTGAAAGGTAGCCTACAGCACCTAGTATTTCCTGGCAGTCTCCAATCCAAGTACTAGCCAAGGCTGACAGATCCTGAATAGCTTTCAAGATCTGGATGTTGTTGGGCTGCAGCTCTCAGCTTTCCACAACATTGGCTATACTAGATAGGGGCTGCAGGAACTTGCAATCCAACAATAGCTGGAGGGCCATGTGTTATGTTAAAGAGAGAGAGAGAGAGAGAGAGAGAGAGATCTTGGAAAACTTTTGGAATACAGCTCCCATAATTCCAGTTCTAGCTATAGGAGATGAAGTCCAGAGTAATCCCATCTTGTCGTCTTCACTGTATCCAACTCATAGACTATAACAGGGGTAGGCAACCTTTTTATTTTTGAGCTGGGGGCCGGGTTGCTGTCCCTCAGACAACTGGGGGGCCGAAACTGGGGGGTGAAGCTTCTACCCTTCGGCGGCGGGACCATGTGCCAGGGGTGCAGCTTCCACCCTCCGGGGGCCAGGCCTCCTCCTCTTTGCTGCCCCTGATGGGACCCCAGGCCCTGTCAAAGGCCGGCAAAAAACCAGCGGGGGCCGCCAGCGCTGGAGGCCTCCTCCTCTTTGCCGTCCCCTTTGCCGTCACCGGGGCCCTCTTGAAGGGCCCCAGAGACAGCAAGGGGCCTCCTAGAAGCCCGATGCCACCACTGGAGCCCTCTTGGAGGGTCCCGGCGATGACATCGGGCCTCCTAGAGGCCGCCGCCAATGTCAGCAAAGTCTCACGCGACCTTTCCTCTAGACTGCCGCCATTTTGTTTCTCAAAATGGTGGCGAAGTCTCGCTCGACCACAGGTAAGGTCATGCGAGACTTCACCACCATTTTGAGAAATAAAATGGCAGCGCCCGGAGCGGCAAAATGCCGCAATCGGCGGCGGCAGCAGGAGAGAGCAGTTGCCAGCTGAAAGGCCTCCATGGGCCGCATCCGGCCCATGGGCTGGAGGTTGCCGACCCCTGGACTATAACAATAGCAATAGCATTTACATTTCGATACCGCTTAATCATGAACTCAACACTCTCTAAGTGGGTTATAATCTGTAAGCCAATTTCGCCCAACAAAATCTGAAGGGATGGAGTGCTGAGTTGACTTTTGGAGCCCCTCAGGATCAAACTCACAATCTTGTGGCCACATTTAACCACTGAGCCACCTTCTCCTCGCCCTCCCTTTTGTGACATTTTCTGTTTTAAGTCTGACAAATTTGAATCTGGTCATATGCAAAAACAACAAAAAAACCCACAAAGTTACACAAATCATTTGAAAGACAGTTTCCTATGTTGTTTGCTAGAACTTTCCAAAGTGAAGTTGCACTGACTTTTACATCCCTGCTGTTTAACTGCACTGATGCAATGAAGCAATAAAACAATAAAATTTCCAGCATGTTGAATTTCAAAAGAATTCCCTACTCCTGATCGGAATGGGTGAGCTCTGCCCCTTGTGAGGGAGAAGGCATTTCAATGATCTCATGCAAATATGGGGAGAACAGTAATTATAACCTCCCTCCCTTGTTCAGGTTTGAGAAGAATCATGCAGTCAGGTCACATCCCTACCATGGGAAGACAGCCATCTATCATTTACTGCAAGAGCCAAAAACCCACAGTAAAAGAGAGGGGGGGGGAGGGAGGATTCAGGACCAGAATATTCTGGGAGCACTCCAAAGTATTCTGGCAAATGAAGACAAGCCCTTAGTAACTCAGGTTTGAAAGCCAATGGTTTAAGATGGACACCAAGTCTGATTATTTTATTTTTTACACTATTCACCATCTCTTTTTTTTTTCTTCTGGTTAGCTCTCTCAAAGTGGAAGAGAATCCAAGTGTATTTTCTCCATCTTTCTTCTCTGTTATGTGATTATGTGTGTGAGTGAGTGAGTGAGTGTAGAAATGATATTTTCATGTGTGAAAGAGAGACCTTTCAGTGCCATTCATTTCAATAAATCCCTCCTATGTACCCGGGACAGATGTTCCAGTTTCCACCTGAGAGGCTCATGAAACTTCAAACAATTCACTTAGATTTTTATACTACCCAGTTTCTTTGGGATTTCTATTTGTTTCCATATTGCCAAAGCACAGCTAGGCGGGACATATCTCCAGTTCATTAACTTCTTGCCTCACCAAGCTGTCTGATTTTTTTTTCCTGCTACAGGCTTGCTTCTAAGATGAAAAGAAAATCTAAGGTTCACATCTCTATTCTAGCATTGCCCCTTGCTCATCATTAAATTCCCTGTATCACACCTTGAGCAGCCAATAAAGCTTTTCCCCTGGATTCATCTATTTAGGATTTTAAAAAATCAATTATCTTTGCTCATGGTGTAATCCTCTCCTTTTCTTCCCCACCAGCCTAAAATCCTCCCCTCCAACCCCAATCATTTGTCTTGTTCTAAATTGATGACTAATTTGTTTTGCTTTTCAGTTTAATGGTCAAAGATGGTTAATTAGGCAGTCTGGGGCTTTTCTTTCCAAAAAACCCCAAAATAAATTAAAAGTGTGATTGACACAGGCAATTAGATTCAAAGTAAGGGCACACTATGTGCAAAATGCACACAGATAAAAGCTCCCAATTATGGAAGACAGAGATGGGGGGAGTAGGTGGAAAAGAGCGTGAACATACATTATCTGGCAGGAATGACAGCATTAAAGCAGCAGCAGCAAGAAAGAGAGAGAAATGTACACCTAAAATTAATCACATTCACTAGAGAATATTGAAAGGAAATTGGGCTGCCTTCATCCCCACAGTGGATCAATAACGCACAAATAATCACACACCAAAAAGCATGAGATTACATTTAAAACAGGTAAAACAGGCGATATAACTCCCATTCATATAAGGGTATGGGAATCTCACAGTTTTTCCCCAATGACTGGCCCTGGGTTCACCCATCTTGTGACCCCTAAACTGGTGCAAAGAAACAAAATGATCCGCCAAAAATAAATACAGAAATGTAATTTCATAACTGCTGGCTGTGGTGTTTCTCTGTCTAGACTTGCAGGAACCATAATATGACTGGTTCTCCACTCCACCTCAAAGTCATGGTTCAACTTTTGATGGAATTTTCCAGTTTGTTCATGCCTCATTCTATATGTCTGAGATCTTGCTTTGTTGGTGATGAAAAGATTTAAAAAAACAATATAGACACCAATTCTCTCATAGAAATTTTTCTGGAGGTTTGACCCCCAAATAAGAATTGGGTGTTCTGCCCCTCTGAATGAAAGTTCCCTTTAGTCTCCAAATTTCTAGCATTGCAGCAACTTAAAACTTCATTTGACCATTGAGAAATATAGATTAGGCAGCCAAAGAAAAGGGGTATGCAAAGAAATGCTAACACACAAAAGATAAGAGTTCTGTGGGAAAGATTTTTGATGTCTCACTTTGCATGTCAGTGCAGACCATGATTACTGTCCTGAACAAAAAAAGAGGCCAAAAAGTCACTGCTTGGAATTTGGTCAAGTCAACTGAAGATCAAATTAAAGCTCCCTGCTGAATTTAAAGAAAACAAAAATAATGACCACAGAGGATCTACAAAATTTTAACCTACACAGTGAGGAAATATAAATAGTAAAAGAGTTCTTGTGCCTTGGATCAAACATAGATCAGAATAGGGACTGAAGTCAGGAAATCAGAGGAAGACTGGGAATGGGGAGGGCAGCTATGAAATAACTAGAAAAGATCCTATACAAATGAGCCCATAAGTTAGAACCATACAAACCATTGCATTCCCTATTACCGTGTACAGATGCAAGATGGACAGTGAAGAAAGTAGATAAGAAGAAAATAAATTCTTTTGCAATGTGGTGCTTGGAGAAGAGTGTTGAGGATACCATGGACAGCCAAAAGGACAAACAAATGGGTTCTAGAACAGATCAAGCCTGACATTTCCTGTAAACCAAGATGATTAAGTTGAGGCTGCCCTACTTTGACCACAACATGCAAAGTTCAATCCTAGGGCTCCAAGGTAGACTCAGCCTTCCATCCTTTCATAGATTGACAAAATGAGTACCCAGCTTGTTGGGGGCAATTGGCTTACAGATTGTAAACTGTTTAGAGTGTGCTGAGATCACTATTAAGTGGTATAGAAATGTAAATGCTATTGCTATTGCTACTACTTTTATTATCAGTTTACAGGAACTAAGAGCAGTGGAGGAGAGGGAATTTTGGAAGTGTCTCATTCACAGGGTTGCCATGAGCTGAGATTGACTCGAAGGCAGTTAACAAAAACAAGTCCTACAGCTGCTTGTTCTTGAAAATCATTCTGGGGCTCAGCAGGAGGGAGTATCAAAAGGAGAAAAACTTGCTGTGCTGAGCTCTGTATGGAAACTACATGTACCAAGTGTTAAAAACTGATCGAGCCTTTAAGTACATACATGCAGACCAAGCTACAAGGGAATGAACATCAGAGGAATAAATGGAAGCACAACATGTATGTGAGCCAAGTAGAGCAACAAGTAGGTGATGAAGAAGCCTTCCCAGGCATTGCATAATTGTCGCTTACTATTTGATGTTCTTTTGGTGCCTGTTTATCAAACCATTTCCTGTATTGCTATGTACTGTATATGCATTATCCTACTTGTGAGTATGTATTTTCCCTGGATAATGATTAACCTTCCATTTTGAAGCCATGCCCTCCCTCCAGTCCATCTGCCTTGGTCCAGGCCTCGGAGGTAGAGAGGAACTGCTGGACCTCTTACCCTTTCCCGCCACCACTCCCTTCTCCTTCTGTGTCATGTCTTTTTAGATTGTAAGCCCGAGGGCAGGGAACCGTCTAACTAAAAAGATTGCATGTACAGCGCTGTGTAAATTTACAGCGCTTCATAAATAAAGGTTAATAATAATGTTAATAATAATAATGAAAATGTATGTGCATGCATGCATACATGCACCCATGCCTGTCTTGTTTGCTATGCCATCTTGTTCCATCCAAGAGAGTCTCAGGAAATCAGAGAGACAGACACTGGAGAGAGAGAGAGAGAGAGAGCTCAAAATAACCACTGGAATCATAGAAGCAAACTGGAAGAGAAACGTGAATAGATGTTTATTTAACTTAGAAAGATGTTAGGGGCCACCAGGTAAAGTGAAAGGGCTGGGAGGTTTTGGTGGTGAGGTGACAAGAGTAGTAGTAAGCTGCAGGATGAGCTGATGGGAATGTGATGGTGAAGATGGAAGACGTGTTGCAAGAAGGATGGATGAAAAATGTGCTGCCTAGTGTCTGCAAGAGTGGAGAGGCACAGTGTCACAAAAGTGAGATTTGTTGCCCAGCAGAGAGTTCAAATTAGCAGAAGCAATGTGAACAAGGTGTAGCAAGAAGTTCATATCTGCAGAAATGGGTCCACCTGGAAAGGCTCAAAGAGAGACAACTGAATGGTTCTCAGAGTCTAGCTTTTATATCCTTTTATGAGTTGGAAATATTAGCATCTGAGAGCAAAACACATCCTCTCCATCTATTACTCATCAACACCTTTGGGCTGTCCTGGAAATGGCTATGTTTTTTCTAATCTGTTTATCAAAGTAAATGGTATGTGAAATTCAGTCAGTAGCAACTTTGAATGTTTACAACAATGAGTCTGTCATTTAAACAAAGAATATACTTGTAAAAACTTGTAAATCAGAAGTCCCCTTCTTATCTATATGTTAAACCAACAACAAAAAAGACAGGGGTGTGAAGAACAAAAGGTTACCTATATGTTATTCCCTCCACCACCCCACCCCATTTTCCAGTCATAGAAATTTCTGGGCTGTGTCCAAAAGGAATAGAAAATGTCTAAACAATGAGGGCTTCCATTTTTATTATTTTCATTACATTGAGTGAGTGCATGTGAGAGATTAGTGGCTAATAATTTGTAATGCAGCTGAATGTGGATGGACTGGGAGGAAGAAGGGAAACTGAAGGGGGAAATCATTATTTTTTTAAAGTTATAAATTCAGTTTTGGAAGGAGGAGGAGGAAAGAGCAGGCTAGAGACTGCATCTGGATTTGAAATATGGCAGGTTGGGGAAGGGGTTTGTAGTTTTTTGTGTCATACTAATGCTGTATTAAGTGCAACTTGTTAAATGCAAATTAAGTTTAGGGTGGCCAAGAAAAGAAAACAGTGGGAGGGACTGAGTCTGACTCAATGCTTTTGGCACCTCCAGCCTCTCTTGTGACATGCACTGAGGAAACTGAGAGAGTCCAAGTATATGAAAAGAATATGTTGCACTAACATACATATTAGAAAAGTTTATTACTTAGTGGACTTTGAATTTTGCCTTTTCCAGCTTGTTAGGTTGCACCTCCTGCCACTGTGCCTTAAGTGGTGCGTGCACATGCGTGCGCACATACACACACATGTGTGAGAGAAAGACAGAGTGTCAAATAGATGCATTTTAATTTTATTTCATAATATTGTGTTGCTTTGTTTATTTTAAAGCTGTTGGTTTTTTCCCTGTGGATGAGGCATTACTCCCTTCTCTCACCCTCCCTGTCCCTTAACATCCATAGCCATTCTCCTTCCAGTACTGAGTAGAGAAATACAGTATTTAGCTTGTTTCTCAAAAACAGCAGGCTCCCCTAAGCCTCCTTTTTAAAAAAATAATAATAATCCATAATAACACAACATTAACGAGGTACCAAAATGCATTTCCTTGACATGAAAAATATTCAAACCATCTAGGGAAGTAAAAAAAGAGTATTAAAAAAGTAATCTCCATCAGGAAAATTGAGCATTAAAAAAACCCCGGTTTGCTAGATTTTCTATCAAGCAAAACCAAGCATATGTGAGAGAGTTTAATCTCAGATAGCTGACAAGTGAATCCTTAACACAATGGTTGAAAGGATTACTGTACAATAAAATTTGTTTCTCATCTGTAATCAATTCGCAATTATGCTGTTATGCAAAAAGAAGCATTGCTGTTTCGGTAGTTTAAAAATGCGCAATTATATCAGGACAAAGGTTTCGTGTGATAATCTCCATAGAAGAAAGCAAGACACATACACACACAGTAAACCCTAATTCTTTACTTAGCTGGAAAAATAAAAATAGCTATATCCTGAGGTGCTCCTTGAACACCAGGAAGGAGATAATTGTGTGATATCTGGAGGCTATGGGTTCCAGATGCAATGCTTCCATTCTAAACAACAAAACAGACAGAGGCATGTAACAACCAATGTAATTTGTGGTCTGTCTACTTTTCAGTTAGAGATGTCAGAGGCATACAGAATTCTAGAAGGAGTATGATGAGAAATAAAAGGAGCAAAGTAAGCAAGGTTAATAGAATGCAATCATTTAAAAGTGGGGGGAGAGTGCAAAGAGAAAACAAGGAGGAAAACTTGGTTATGATTATGGATAAGATAGATGGGTCCAACTACAGAATGAAGAATTTATTTCAACCTTTGAAAATTGAATACAGACTACAAGAAGGGCATTAAAATAATCAATCTTAGTTAAAGAGACTAAACAAGTAACTTCAAAGAAACAGACATATATTTTAAAAATATAAATGAGCTAGCTGCATAATTTTGAAAGGACCTTGAACCTTCCACTGAACTATTATCTTTGTAATCATAAAAACCAATTATACTCATGAGTATTACATACAATTTTAGATAAGGTTTAGCTTATTGATTCAATTTTGCTGTTGGGTGCACATAGCAATTGCACCAAAAACTGCCTTTTGTTAGCTTCAGTTGGAATGCCAACTGGAAAAAGAGTTCTCATCACAGCTATCCAGCTTCTAGTAACATTCTGATTCAGGGACTACCCTACCATTAGGCAGAGTGAGTCCATCACCACAGGAAGCACATTTTGTATACTCGCAGTAACAGATTCCAAGATTCATTGGTTCTTTCCCTTTCTTAGAGGGCAGAAATATATATGCTACGCAAACTGTCCAGAATATCTTAAGTTACACCCAGCTATAATGGAGAACACCATCACACTGTAAATGTTGGCTGACAATGTCACGTCAATAAAAATTTAATTGCTGATTTAGTTAACTTCTGTATATGAATGAGAAGGGGGTGCCACTTTTCTCTTTGACTCAGGTAGCAAAATGTCTGAGGCTGGATTTGCCTAGGATGTACAGAGTGCCACTGAAAAGGGTTTATTTTTAATCTTCAAGGTCAGAGCAAGCAAATTTGTCATATAGACTTACAATAACTGTTTGGAGTCTGATACAATCATGCTAATATTGTATACCACTTTGATTGTTTTAACAAAAAGTGGGATATAAATAAAAGTTTTATTTTATTATTTATTATTATGCTTTCCTAGAGCACTTTGTTTTATGAATTATGCTCAGTAAATATGAATATTAGACTTTATCGCATAAGGCAGGAAAGCTGTCCCTTGCCAGAGTCAGCACAAACTGTTAAGAAAGCATATTGAGCAAGCTATGGCTGCTGTGGCCTGTACCCTGTGTTCCCATCCATGACAGACTGTTGCGTGTTTCTCTGTGGATGACCTCCCACTGTCTTAAGCTGAACATGGATAAAACAGCGATCCAGATGATTCAATCTGACTGCCCAGTAGCCCCACTTTCATGCCTTTCACTGAGTTCACAGGGTTACATACTGGCACCTGACGAGGTTGCCTTAGAGTCTTGCTGGCTGATACTCTGTCTCTACTCCCCTTTATTAGGGCAAACGCCAAGGCATGTAACTTCCATCCATAGGACCCATTAGTTTTTGACCATGAAGACTGCACATTTGCTTACCCAGGTCTTGGTTATTTCACGTCTGAACTACTGTAATAGCCTACTGGCAGGTTTGCTTTCCTCTCTCTTAATCCTCTGATTTTAATCCAGAACAGTACTGTTTGGGTTGTTCTAAATCTCCCTAAATGTCTATTCCTCTCATAGATCCCTCCTTTGGCTACCAGTTCAGGCCAAGGCTCATCACAAGCTTTTGTTCCTGGTACTTAAGACCCTGTGCTTTAACCTCCCCAAGTATCTGGCAGTTCAACTAACATGGTATGTCTCCTAAGAAATTAAGACATGGTATGTCTTCAAGGTATGCTATCTAGGAATGTAAGATCTACAGGCAAATGATAATTGGTGGTTCCACTATCACATATTGCTCTATCAAGCCATTTCTCCTTTTTTTTTAAACTTTGAAAAACAGTTTTAATTGAGTATAGCTAGACTATAGTGTTGGTTTCTACTGCTATCTTTTTCTGTGTTTTTAATAAATAAATAATTGTTTTTGCTACAAATCATCTTATCCTTCAACCTCATTTTTACTTGGAGTCACTTGGGTTAGTGCCTGGAAGAGCCCCTCTTTTCTCAACCAGTAAAACAGTGCATTGCTCTTAATAATCTACACACTACTGAGGGTTTTACTTTGTCAGTTCATACTGCTTTTGTTCTGTCACTGTCCTCTGGAAGTGCTGGAAGTGCTTTCCTGGAACTCTTAGAGCAGCCCTTACATATGAAGAATTACAAAGAATAAAAGTGAGGCATAGGCACTGGGAAAGGAGCAGTGGTTTGCCAGCCTTGAAGGAATGCTGCCAAGCCACAGCAACATTGTGTCCTTTGCAGGACACAAAAAGGAGCCGCTTTTTGTGGCTCCTTTTTGCGCCGTGTAAAGGCCAGATCGGGACTGCAGTGTGCGGTTGCTTGACTGTAACAGGAGCAGTTCCACCCCTTTGGGCTTTGTATACAGCCCCATAGTCTCCTTATTTGAAGGCACCATACTAGACCAAGAAAAAAGGAAAGCATTCAAAGGTTCAGAACTGAACTACTGCTGCATATAGCAGTACAACAAAGACCAAATCTAATGGTAAGAGATAAGGTAGTTGACTAAAAAGCAGCATACTGGACATTAGATTGGCACTAAGCAGACAGGAGTGATTAGCAGGGTTGACTGCGATCTAATGCCACCTTCTCACTATGCCAGGTGGTAATCTCGACTCTTCATAGTCTGGCAAATTCTACCTCATGGCCTCATCCTTGCACCATCCCCTTTCCTCTATGGGTGGCTGCCTAAACCTCTTGTGGGGAAGAAGAACTGAGAGCAGTTACATGGGTATTGAGCACTTTTTGTTCATGTCCTAAGGGTCTCATCTTTGCTGCTTGGCTGCTGGGACATTTATGTCTCTATTCTGAGCTAGACTGTTTGCTACTGCCTCTTAAAGGGTTGGAACAGGATGTTCTGAGGTAATGCCTGGGCAATTTATATACCTGCTCAAGCACTGAGTTCTGCTGGAACTGTCCACCTCCATGTCCCACAAGTGAAAGTGATACATCAGGCAGGAAAACAGAAGAGGACGTTCTCTGCTGTGGGGCCTCATGCAATACCATCAGAGTTCTGATTGGTTCCACTGTTGGTTTCTTTGAAACATGATAAAACCTGGCTGTTTATTAAAGCCTCTGGGTTCTAATCTTGTTTTTCTTTTAAATGTCAGTTAATCTTGTTCTAATTGTTTTAGCCTTTTTTGCTGTTTTAATTTGCTCTGTTTAATATGTTTTTTCCTATTTAAATTATGTTATAATGTTTTTACCTCTTTTGTCTCACCATGACACTACAACAAAGGGACATAGGGATATAATGCAAATTCTGACTGAATAATATCAATAAGACTTCTGGAAAAACCCTTCAATATCACCATAAACAAAGTTTATGCTCCAATTACAGAGGCAGAAGAAAAAACTGGAAGATTCCTCTGCTGGAGTCCAGGAGTCCAATCACAGGTGACTGGAATACAAAAGTAGAAAACAAGAGTGGCTATAAATGACAATAATGCTTGTTATGAGAGAAGGCAGTAGAAAAATTGAAAGGTTGCATTACAGATGCATAGACTCAACCAAGGAAGCAACAGCCATGAATTTGTGAGACCTGAGCAGGGCTGTTGATGATAGGGTGACTTAAAGGTCTCTCATTCATGAGTTTGCCATAAGTCATGGTTGACTTGACAGCAGTTAATAACTTTTTTTATCTGCAATTGTTTTAAACTGTTTATACTGTTTCAGTTGTATACTGTCCTGAGATCTCATGATAGAGGTTAGATATATTTCAATAAAAATACTGTATAATAAAATAAATGTAACCTGCTCACTTGCTACATGCAGTGAAGGCAAACAGCAAGGTTGGGATTTATTTCCACCTCAAAATGTTCTGTCTTTGCTATGCTTCTTTAGCATGGCTATATCTATCATGGTCATCCTACTGTTGCTTTCTCCCAATTACTTTTGATCTTACACTCAAATACAGTTGGCCCTTCTTATACACAGATTTTTTTATACACGGATTCAAGCATCCATGGTTTGAAAATGTTCCAAAAAAGTATAAATTTCAAACATCAAACCTTGATTTTCCATTTTTTTTATAAAGGACACCATTTTACTATGTCATTATATTTACTGGGACTTGAGCATATGTGGATTTTGTTATACACGGGGGATCTTGGAAGCAAACCCCAGCGGATAACAAGGGTCCATTGTAAAGCCTTCCTGACATTGGATTACTCTATCACCAACCTTAGTCCATTTATTTATTTATTTATTTATTTTACTGTGGCTCAATCAGGTTCCAGGCACTCCTCCTATCTGCCTACTCTCACATTTCTCCTATCATCAAAATTTCTCCTTTCTACAACTATTACAAATCATTTCTGGCCCCATTTAGCACAGGGGAACATAACGTGTATTTGCATTACTGCTAAAACTTTAAATTATATATCAATTTACATAGTGAAGAGATATAATGGAAATTAAATTCAGTGGCTTTCTTGTTTGAATGAAATGTGAAATAGAATAATAGGGGTTTTTGCTCTGCAATAACTAGTAAATATAAGAGCCATGTGAATTAAATCAGATACCTAACAATTTTAAGGGGGGGGAGGTGAGAAAATGCATGTGCTCACATGCTGTAAACAGATTGTTACCCAGATAACAAACTGATAGGAAAGGTTAAACAGAGGATTAAGACTATGCCACTCAAAGTATAAAGACAAAAATATAGTACATGAAAAGACAAAACCCAGAGACCAAGCTCAACTGACAAGTATCAGTCATCAATATTATCATCACAGCTTCTTCAATGATCTACTACTAACAGTTAACTCTAGGAAATAAGGAAAGAGATGCTGTCATTTTAAAAAAAAAAACTAGCTTTATCCCACCATCTTGCTGTCTAGTTTGTACTGTCTCTGTCCCATCTCAGTGTTTAGTATGTTGTTTAAATTTAAGTTTTACTTTGTTATGTATTGATTTGGCTGTCTTTTATGCAAGATAGGCAATAAATTGCATAAGTAAATAGAAGAGTATATACTAGGTAGTTACAAGGTAGTATATTTGCTACAAAATATTTTCACACAGGTTCCCTAGTATGTTGATGACAGCTGAGTAATTATGACAAACAGAAAGTTCATTGCTAAGTATGCTGTGTGCTGGATTTATTTTCAGTAGGGATGCAATCTTCTTTGATTAAGCTTCTAAATACATCACTTGATTTCTGATCACTTGATGAGGAATTAATTATAAGCAGATACATTAGGAATTGTGATACATTATCACAATTCAGGCATTTAAAACCAAGTGTTTATAATCACATAATAAAGACATTATGTTTCCTGCTTTCCCATCCCTTCCTGATTTTAGGCCAACCATGTAAATTTGTTTTGGAGAAAGGAGATTAAGTTACTCTTTGAGTTTGTGTCTTGGTCCAGAACCAGATTTGTTTCCCCCTATTCCTTTCTGTACCAGACATGGAAAGAGAGTTAGTAAAGCAAAACAAAGAAACAGCTAAAACACATACTCACTCATTGAAGAAGTGCTTCACAAGCCAGCACTCTGGTTAGGAATTGCTTTTTTTCAGCTCTACTACATATTTTAGGAGGTAGGGCCTTCATAGAGGAGGCAATCCCCCGCAAGCTTCTGTCCTGGGCCAGATAGGGAGGCCAAGGCCTTATCTGTATTGCAGAAATAAAGCAATTTCATATGGTTTTAACTGCCATGGCTCGGTACTATGGAATTCTGGGATTTACAGTTTTGTGGCATATTTAGCCTTGTCAAAGATCTCTGGTGCAATGATTCCATAGGATGGAGCCATGACAGTTAAAGTGGTATCAAACTGCTTTATTTCTACAATGCCTAGTTGGCCAAGCGCAACCCATGAACCCAAGTTTTCCCATCCCTGGTGTGAGGTCTCCCTATGGTCCTTCAGCCAGCAGAAAAAAATAATGGCAGAGCCAGAAAATGAAGCCCTGCACTTCTTTTAAAGGATGTGCAATGAAATGCAACAAGTGGTAACTCATAAAAATAATGGACCATTCCTTTGCCTGAAACCCTCCATCAGCATTGATTACAGTTGGGCTTTCCACAGAACTGATTCAAGTTTCATACTGATATACTCCTGCAGAAGCTACTTATTGCAACATCTTTCAGGCAGCCAGTGTATATCATGCTAAACAAGATATTATTAGGCTCACTTGCCTTCCTTTCTTAACTTTTGGTATGGGCTAATATTTGATTGCAAGTCTATGGACCGGGATTCACCGGATTTATACAGAAGTTTCATACAGTTATCAACATATAATTATGTCAACACCACAGTTCCATCTATGGGTATTCACTTGAGCTAAACTATTGATGTGACAGACTAACATGTGAATGTATTTGCCAAGTTTCATGCTCATACTGTACAGGAAAGCATGCAGGACCTAGCATTACATAAACAGAAGTTGTGTCTTTCAAGTGGGAACCACTACATGCCCAAGTGAAATCTGAGTAATCCACTGGGGGTTTTGCTGCATTGCTGTTCATTAGGAACTTGATCTATGGGTGTCGTCACAATAGAAGACTTGTAGCTTTTTTAAAAAAAAATTGATATTTTAATGATATAATAATGTACTATATTTAAATCCTTGTAAAATATCATAGTAAGACCTTTACAGAACCCACACATTGCCTTTCCTCATGTACAAAGTTTTCAAGAGAAGCCTTGAATGCCGGCCACAGAGAAAGTTCTTTCATTAAATGATAACAGGAATGAGGACAGACATTTTCAACAGAGTATAGCAGCTGACAGATGTTTAAAAATTCAATTAAAGGAGATGCTTTGGAGATGTGAGGTTAGCTCTTGGCACAAAGGAAGAAATAGATGAGGCCTACTTGAAGAAGAGCCAAGCCCTCAGAGTACGTAGTAATGGCTGCCCCCCTGAGACAATTGGTTGGAGGTGGAATGTCACAAGCCTCACCTCTACATTCAACACTTCACTGCCCATCATAATGGGCTAACTAATAAAGCTCCAGTTTTTCTTCTATATTGGCTGCTATAATTTATGTTGTGAGACCTGGGACAGGATGCTTAGCTGAAACTAATGAGAGGATCTGGACTAAAATCAATATTTAAGGTGAGCCAGGGTTTTTGTTCCATCCATCCTTTCTTCTGTCCCTTTGTTACTCCAGTCCAGATATATTAGGTATTGACTACTACAGGTGAAGGCAAGGATTTCAAATAACTCGAAATGAAACAGACAGCTTACTCTGCTCAGATGTCAATATGTCTTTTCTCTGTCTCCTTTCACAAAAGTACAAAACCTGTCAAGAGTTTTGAACTCCCAGATAGATTCATTCCATGTCTCCCTAATTATGCAGTTCAAATGCAATTCAGTTGCAACAACCTAGATTAGTCAGATCAATTTGTTGGAATAAAAAATATAGAGAGTCCTATCTGAAAGCGTACCCTTAAAGGGCATTCATTTATTTGCAAATATTTATATACCGTTTATATCCAACAATTGTAAAGTGCTGTAAATCACTAAATTGTTAAAAATACAGAATACACAGAACACAACATACATACTCTTTTTGAAGTCCATGAAACAGATGTTGTGTTGGTCTAAATAAGGAAGGGGTGTGCTCACATAAATATGTTAATATTCAAAGAAAACTAGGGAGAGTTGGACCATATCAACGTTCTGATGGGAAAGCATTCCACATAGTATGCTGCAGTACATAGAATGTCTCATTCCAAATAGCTTTCGAATAGATGTTAGGTTCATGTGACACAACCAGCACGACCTCTCAGATGACCTCAAGGATTGAATGGTTCTATAAGGAAGAAGAGGGTGTCTTAGGGATGATATCCCAAATTGTTTAGGGCTTTATGAACTAATAATAAAGCCTTAAACACAGACCAGTAGCAAATAGGCAGCCAGTGCAATCCTTTCAGCAGAAGTATTATGTGTTGCAGGTAGACATCTACACAGAAAGCTAGCTGATACAGTCTTTACCAGCTTGTGTTGCCAGACCAGGCTTAAGGGCAGCACCACATCAAGTGTGTCACAATAATCTAGCCCTGAGATTGCCAGTGCCTGGACCACTATAGCAAAGCTATCCCTGTCCAAGAATGGACAAAACTATCATACCAGATGGAGATGATAGAAGACTGTTTCAGCCACTGAAGTCACTTGAATCTTCAGTGATAAAGTTTGATTTTAGAGTACCCTCAGTCTATGACTTTGACCTTT
Source organism: Sceloporus undulatus (assembly GCF_019175285.1). Lineage (NCBI taxonomy): Eukaryota > Metazoa > Chordata > Lepidosauria > Squamata > Phrynosomatidae > Sceloporus > Sceloporus undulatus. Next base: position 6,084,048 of record NW_024802935.1, on the reverse strand, counting down.
CAGAGTGAGTACATCCGTCCACCACCAGTAGTTTATGTAGCCCCTGGACATGGGAACTATTGGTGTCACATAAGAGGGACAGGAAGAAGCCATTACATGTGGTGGAATCAGCAAAAGTCATCACAGAGAACACCATGAATGTTTAACATTTGGTAGGTAAGTGTAAAGAGCCTCACATTTGGCCAGAATGATGGGATTGCCTGAGAGGAATCAAAAATGACCAATCAAAAGGTGCAGAAAGATCAAGTGAAAGCTACAAAATTGCCCCCTCCCATTTGATTCAGTACCAAAATCAAGCCTGAACCCAGACTGAAATGAGCCCAAATAATCAAGTTTCATCCCAAAGTGCCTCTCATTGCACCATCACAAATCTCTTATGGACCTTCACCCAAAAAGGTAAGTTTACAGTTCATTGAGACCTGAGTTTTTATAGCTTAGAGTTTTCTTAATATGGTCTAGATGGTGACAAGTAGGCATTAGCACCTTTTAAATTAAACATTCAAGAAAGATTTCTGCAGATATGTATGCTGAACACACTTCAGTGTTCAGCATCTAATATGGTATGGCTGGGTGGCGAGGACTGCATTCACAAGTTGTTTTTTTTAACAACAGTAAATTGTAAATGGGATCATCTTTGTAACACAAGAATAATAGCCTTCAGAGGCTCTCATATTTTGTTTGGTCTAACAGCTATGCTTGAAAGCATAGTTTTGAGAAGGATAGTGATGGGATTATAAGCGATTCTTGTTGCGTTGTTGACCCAGTTCTGCTTTGCTCACTATGGACTACAATATTTTCTTGGCTGTTACATGGAGAGGCACTTGAACATCTTTTGAATAAAAACTGAGTTCCTTATTTACTTAGATATTATTTTATGTATATCCTCAATTTCTTCCAATAAAGGATTCAAGGCAGTTACAACACGGAGTAAAACTGAACCTGTCTTGATTTGACTTGCAAGGGAAAATAGGGAGGGAAATTTACACAATAATGTATATTGTGAATAGCAAAAAAAAGTATTTCCTCTTAATGAACTACTTCTCTGTAGAAGGTATAATTAAACCATGGAATTTAACACAAGAAAATGTAGTTGATATCTATCATCCAGGATAACATGAGGATGCTGGACAAATTTATGGAGGATAAGTCTATCAACGGCTACTAGTAATGATGGCTATATATTACCTTCAGTATCAGAAGCAGTATATCTCTGAACAGCAATTGCTTGGAGGGGGGTCAAGATTGCTATAAAAGCCCTTTCCTGTTTCTGCTTCCTGTAAGCAACAATGGGAACAGCTTCTTGGTTAGACCAGCCTCTAGTCTGATCCTAATGTCCTTATGTTATACAGACTTATCTGCATGGTTCTTATTATATATGATACCATCTACTACATTGATCAGCCATTGTTTGGATAAAATCCATGCCAACATCAGTCAAATGTATCCCACACAAAGTTAAGAAGTGCTCCTTGCAGCAACAATAAGAATTAAAACTTAGTATCATGGTTCTAGTCAATAATATGCTGTAGTATCATATTAAGGAGCACACAGGCTTTGGGGGGCGGGGGAAGCAAATACTGATCAGCACCAAGAGATCTCCTATTCAACAATCTGGGCTGATAAGATCTGACAATAGGTCCTTTTATATGTCAGCATAGAGGACTCTACCTTTTCCTCAGATTCTCAAAGAAATCGCAAGCCAGGAATTAGCACACACACTCTATGGCTTTATCACACAGAGGTTTTTGCAGCTCTGATCCGACGTGACTGCAGGTCCAATGATGTGAATTCACGCGATAACATGATGTATTATCACATGTGATTGCTTTCTATGGGGGGGGGGGGGTTGTTCCGTGGCACTTCCGCAGTGAATCCAAAGTGAATCCTCATTTTGGTGAATTTGGTAACAAGCGAATTCACAGAAGTTGCTTCCAAGATCACTTTGATTTCACTCCGAATTGGTCTGCTATGGAATGCAACTTTGCTTCCATCCTGGTACACCCCCTAAACCTCCAAGGTCCCACATTTCCCATGATGCTGCACTGCAATTTTGCCCCATTTTCATCCAGTGCTTGGAAGTGTACATTTAGATGTAGATGACAGGGAATGAAACAGGAGGCTGGAGGGAGAAATGGGAGCAAAGAAGAGGGCCACCGGAAGCTGGGGCGGAGGCTCCAACTCCCAGAATTCCATAGCCTCGAGCCAAGGACCCCACAACAAACTCCAACTCCCATAACAACAACAACAACAACAACAATAATTTATTTAATAATAATAATAATAATAATAATAATAATAATAATAATGTTATTAGTTTGCTGAGGCACCAGAGCTCTCTGGCAGAGAAGGCTCAATGTCTCAGGACACTACAGTTCCCAGAATTCCATAGCAGTGACCCAGGACAGTTAAAGTGGAGTCAAACCAGATTTTTTCCCAGTGCAGATGCAACCTCCTTCAGATCCAAAGGATTTACTTCCAAGTAGACCTGCAGCTTCTACACTGATTATTTTGCAGTGAAAGAAATTTATTAATAATAATAATAATAATAATAATAATAATAATAATATTTATGTCACTACAAAATAATAATAATAATAACAACAACATTGCTGGTGATACATTCGGATGACATTCCCTATTATTCACCTGAGGTTAGCATTCACGTGAAACTGGAAAGGGATGTAGGGAATGAAACGAAGGGTAGATTTAGATGTAGATGACAGGTTTGGGGGAATGAAACAGGAGGCTGGAGGGAGAGATGGGAGCAAAGGAGGGGGCCATCAGAGGCTGGGGGGAGAGATGACAGGAACAATTCATGTGAGGGTTGCATTCACGTCAAAGTGGAACTAGGAAGTGCCCCCCTTCTTCCTCCCGGAAGCAATGCGTTCAGAGCCCCACTAAGCATGTGCAAGGGTGCCAATTCGAATCGTTGAATCTGCATGGTATGTACTAGTGTGGTAATTCAAAGTGCTCTCACTCCGGTTCGACTCAGGAATCACCACAATTAAGTTCTGCATGTGTGATAGTTCATCACGTGAATTGCCTTGGATTCGAAGTGACCTTGCTTCACCCTCGCTATGGAAGTGCTTTGAATTGGGGCTCCTGTTTCACGTGTGATAAGGCTCTGAGAAAGAATACCTGCCAGGTGCACCGACTCCATACTTGGCTGTACAGATGACATAGCTATGGAAGTTGAATACAGCCCATCTGGCCTGTAGTGCTGCCCAGGTTTTCTGGTGTCAGATTCTGGAGTCTTTGACACTTGGCTTGTGGGTCCCCCAGTTCAGCTCTGGGATTTGGCCCCTCTAATTTTATACCACTACCACTAATGGTTCTTCAGCCTATGAGTCCATTGCAGGTCACTGATGGACTCACAAGTCATGCCATTTAACATGTCAATGTTATTGGTAGGTGGGAAAGGTCCACAGATTACTTGAAAGAGTTCTATTATGCTTTAAGATCTTAATTGTTGAATTGTGCCTTGTCCTCTGTTTTATATTGGGGTTTTTTATTTTAAAAAAATGTTTTATATGATAGAATCTTCTTTTGTTGGTGTGTGACCACATAAGAAATATGTATATTATGCATGTGAAAGAATTTTGTTTACTATATTTTAAAAGCCAGCGAGTTTCTGTTTAAATTTCTATTTAAAGAAATTGTTGCTTACTGGTTACCTGATAAAGATTTATAATCTGTATCAAATGATACAGTTGACCTTGGTGAGTCACACTCTCTCAGCCTCAGAGGATGGCAATGGAAAACCCCTTCTGAATAAATTTGCCAAGAAAACCCCATGATAGATTCGCCATAGGGTCATCATAAGCTGGAATCAACTTGAAGGCACACAACAACAACAACATCAAATGATTGCTCCACATGATCGGCATTTATTTTGGAAAATTATGCTTTATTCCTGTTTCTTGTTTGCATTTCCTCACTTAAAAAATAATATAATATTGCTTGGGTAGCCTTCTTTGGAGTAGCCATACAGCTGTAAGTAACAATCCATGGAAATAATCATGCAAAGTTGTAGTACCATGACTGATACAACAGGAAACTTAAAAATTCAGTTCTTAAATATCAAGCTTACTGACATCGGTCAAAAACATGAGGGCCTGCTAAAAACATACTTAAAAATCTCAATAATGAGTGGTTCCTGTTGAGGTAGGATGTACACTTGGCATGCAAATGGTACCTTTCAGATTCAGTAACTGGCATCTCCACACAGAACTGGGGAAAATCTATCACAGGTCCCTGATGATCTGTGGCAACTTGATATGAGGAAGTATTCTTCATAGCTTTCTATCCAAGATCAGCCAGTTAAATGGAGCCCAGCCCCCTCAGCAGCTTGAATTAGACAATTCTAGCTATAAGCATGAAAGCTGCAGGTATAAAGAGATAAGTCTCTTTTACATGGTTCTAGCTACTGTATAAGTATAAATGTGAAATCCACAGGTATAAAGAGACATAACCAAAGCAGAACTTTAAAAAAATTGTTTCAGGCCACCATACTAGAGAAATGGCCTAAATATTTTACTGCAGATGAAAAGATTACAAGCACAGGAAGCATTTGAAGACAACTCATCCATTGTCTGCTTTCCATAAAAGATGGACCAAAATAGTCACCAATTGTGTTGTATCTCTTGAACTGGTGTCTCCCAATGACACACGTGACACCAAAGCCTTGTATTGCATTGTGATAACACTGGTATTGCAGCTATCAGAAATAGCTGATTTCAATACATAAATTGTAACCTAGATTTCTCTTCTTAGTTTTCTAACTTTCATTAGCAGCTCAAACATTCAAGAAAAAAAAAGGCCCTTGTCTCCTAAAATGTGCTTTTAGGACATCTGGATCATTCCATTTTGTTTCCTATGGATCTTTGAGATTCAAACTGTTAATTAGGATTATGGCAAAATTCAATTTCTATCTCTTTCCCCTTTATTTTGCTTTCTTGCTGAGATTCTCCTTCATGTCTTTATTCTTGTTTTTTGTTTTTATTTGCATATTTTGTTCTCATTTACTCTGGTTTTATGGGTTTCACTTGAGCCAACACCAATAGCTGTATAACACTGCTTTGTTTAGATAGCACCAAGATCACACAATTAACAGAGCTAGTGAACTTTCCATACATGCTACATTTAGGAGTTAGTGTGTTAGCTGTGGACTCATGGGCTAGGAAAGAGGAGAGCTCAGATTCCAGACTGCAACCCACTTTTTTTGATTTCTCTTTTTCTCCCCACACCCGCCAACATTTCACAGATGCAAACTGAGACATGTGTGGCCAAGTAACCTCAGAGTGTAGTCAACACAGCAAAAGTTGTTAATGGGAAAGGGCACAGTAGCTAAGAGAGAATTCAGCAGTATGCATTTCCCTGAGACAACTGGGAAGGGCAAGGCTCCTCTTCTCCCCCACCCACCAATGAGTTAAATGACTGCAAACTGCTTCTCCACTTTGAACTCAGCTTGCAGCAATTGGAGTAAGTGAAGACAAAGGGGGAAAGTGAGAATAAGAAATAGAAATTGTACATTTTAAAAGCATCTGAAGAAGTGGGATGACAGAGGATTAATTAGGATTGTCCCTGCCAACCAGGATAAATGGAGGAATCCCATGATGTCATATAGATATCAATTAAAATAATTTCAAAGAAAACAATATTGAATAATTTCATAGATTAAAAACAGGTTTTAAAAGTTTAAAATAGTTTGAACACGTGTATTTTGAATGAATCAATTATGACCCCAAGACTTTAATAAAAAGCTATTGCTGAAGCCATCTCTCCCCCTCCCCCCAATAATTTGGGATTATTGTTGATCATAAATTGAACATGAGCCAATAGTGTGATGCTGCAATAAAGAAGGGAAAATAAATTTTAGACTGCATTAATAATAACACACTTTCCAATTTGAGGGAAATAGTTCCATTATATTGTACACTGGTCAGGCCTCATCTGCAGTAATGCTTTCAGTTCTGAGCTTGGAGAGAAAAATGAGAATGTTCTGGTATCTCCTTATTTTCTGTTTTAGTATATTTATGTATACTATTTTAGTATATTTAGTATAGTATATGATTTATTTTTCTGTATAGTCCTCTCGCAAATATAGTCCTCCTGTATAGTGCTCTTCCAAATATGGCAGCAGGCTAGTGTTGCTCTAGAATCTACTGTAATACCACTACTGTATGCATGCCCTGGAAGTAAAGCAAGGTACTGTATTGCTGCATGCTGCTTAACAATTAGCCATTTTCCATAGATAATCCATGTTTATTTAGGGCAGCAAGGGAAAGGAGAGTACTAATGTAATTAAAATGACATTTCATTTCAGAAAGATATAAGGAGATATATACAAAAAATAGGTAGTTATTATTTTATATAAGCTGCCCAAAAGGAGATCAATGATTGTCAACAACCTTATTTTTATTTCACTGTGAAATGTGTTCATGAAACCTGTGAAAAGAGAAGTGGTGACACTCCTTGTATGAAATGCAATTTCCTAAAAAGCCACACGTGGCACTACTAATCTTTTCAGTGCCGTGTCAACACTATCATTTTCCATACATTTTTGAGAAAGGCCTGCTGCCTATTGCCTCATGTTATTGTTGATGTAATTGGTTTACTTTCTGTGAAGTCAAAGGCTTTCATTTTCTATTTTAATATACTTATGGCATGATATGATTTGCTTTTTTTTCTGTCCTGAACTCTATTGAGTAGAAGTCCTATAGTTTTTTTAAAATGTTGTTTTCAGTTCTAAAAATGCAGATGATTTTCATTTTAAATTTTGATTTGTTAACATGTCTAGTCCTGCAAAAGCTGGATGCTATCATGCCAGCTGAATCGTCCATTCTACTCCAATGTTGCCAAAAAAGAAATCACATTCATTTCTCAACTTAAGGGAAGATTAATCATAATCCTTTGACAACCTGACATGGCATCGTCCATGCAAGTTTTTGGAGGTATGTTATTTTTGCTTTTCAAATGTATTTTGTTTGCTATAGCTGTGCACATCACAGAAAAATATTGTTATTTTATCTTGTTGATTTACAATAAGGGGGAAATTGTTTGCATTTATGATAGTGCTAACTACACTTTGGATCAGAATTCAGTAGTCTGATAAAGAAGACTTGTTTAATTAAGAAATTACAGTTCTCACTTTTAAGTATATGAGTATATTCTCAGAAGCCAGAAAATGCTGATTATAACATTTTATCAGCAGGAACAGGATCCAAATGACAATTATAGGAGTTCAGCTAGAATGTATACTAGAAATACCATCAAGTCCAAGACATAGCCAAAAAGTTAATAAAGACTGTCAAAGAAGTTATTACAAAAAGGCAGCTGCCTTCAGAAAATGGACCCCAACAAGAATGAAAAGAAGAAGTCTTATGCTAAAGAAATACTAGATGGCATAAAATTAGAGGCTTGAACCTCTAATAACAGTAAGTAATCAAAGAATTTTAAATATTATAAATATATGAGGCGGACAAGGAACTAGTTGGAGTTAAAGGAATACAGTACAAGAAGACTAAACAAAGGCCTCAAACTGATTGCAACTTCACTACAGAACGTGAACTGTGTGGCCCTCCAGATGTTGTTGAGATAAGAGTCTGGCATTCCTTGGCATTAAGTATACTAGTTAGGGCTACTGACTAAAAAATTGATGTACAGCGCTGTGTAAACTTACAGCGCTTTATAAATAAAGGTTAATAATAATAATAATACTGGGAGCTGCAGTTTGACCAAATCTGTAGGGCTACAAAGGATATCCATGCCAGACATGACATTGTCAGGAAAAGGAGGCTGAAAAACAATGGCCAAATAGCAGTGACAAAAGAATTGGGGGTGCCAAACTTTTTCTCCAGGTTCAATTTCTATTCAAATCTTCTCAAAGAACATAAAGCTAACATTGCAGGTCTTTTAACAAAGATATATAACATGGACCTATAGTTACTCTCTATAGCAGAAGGCAGGAAAGTAGCCAAAGGAACACATCATTGAAAGGGATCCAGGAAGTTTAAAATACCAATACAGTATTGTGTTTTTAAGGCTGAGATTGGGCCAAGAGCAGCCCAGAGGTGGGGCACAGAGCCTGCTAGGGTTATTTCTGCAATCTTCCAAGATATTGGGAGGTAGGCTGAAAGCACCTTCTGTCCCCCACCCTAAACCATTCACAAGGAACAATTTGACATTTCTGGCTATTGTTTAGGGCCCCAGACTTCTTTTAATCACGGGGGAAGATTTTTCCCTGAAACCAGAACTGAATGGGATGGCTCTGGCTGTCTTGAGCATCTCAACCCCTGGCTGACAAAAGTAGATCAATTCATGACCACATCAGAGGAGATGGTGATGGGGCTACACAGATGCCTATGGTCTTATGCACAACAATACTATACTGCAGTATTATTCCCAAGGAAGTTCAGTATTCTTTCACATATATTCTGTTCTGTGTGCCATTTCACATTCCTACTGCTGGTTATTTAAATCCAATGTAAAACAAACTATTCCCCTCCATTGTCAGGGGCATCTGCTGGGAAGGGATTTTTATGTCTATGGATATGAATGGAATGAGAGAGAAATGTGTGTGTGTGCATGTATGAGAAATAGTGGGGTGGACAGATTTGAGTGATGGAAAGAAACATGGCTGTGTGCCATGCCCACCACTCAACTAGGAGACTTCTACTCTGAGGCACTTAAATTCCCAGGTCTACAATTTTATGGGAATGGTACATTACCTAGTACTCAAAATGTCAACAGTACAAGCATGAATATTTGTTGCACATGGAAGGCAATCATCTTGTTCTGTTGTTGAAAAAGAAATACTCCTAAACTACTGAAGAATATAGGGACAAAATATTCCTTTAACAAAATTGCCTACCCTTCACCGTAGATACCTATTTTCCATTTAGAGTCAAAAGAAGAAGTTCAGATGTTGCTAGTTTATATTTAAGTAAACATTTTCTTGATGCCAGAATTTCACATGTGGTTTCTAGCACAGTGCAAAAGGCTAATACCCCCCAAAATAAATGTTTACTCAAATAAGAGTAAACAACATTGGGGCACAGAAACTAAAATGGCAAAAAACACCCCATAAAAATGAACTCAGAAAACATTATAAAGGAAATGTTGGGAAATATTAGGTTATCCAAATGGAAAAACCTGGCTTCCTCTTAAGAGTCAGATATGAAGATCCTAACATAAAAGAATGGATCTCATTTCTTTACTATATTTAAGTAACTTAAATCCAAGACTGCTCTTTCAACTATTTGTTGCTTACCTTTTTCGCTTTATTGCAACTTAGCTCATAAGTGCTCACAGATGACAGAACTCCCCAACTCTATCCCAGTAAACAAGCATGTCTTAAGAGCACTACAAAGAGTGGACATAAAAACATTCCCCTAATGTCACTTGTGAAGATGAAGTGATTGGAGTGTGTGCAATGTTTTCCACTGTTAATTAAGTAACTCCAAAAAAGAAGCAAAGCAGTAATTCAAATTTTGAGAAATAGGGAAGGAAAATATGGGAATTCAAAAACTTAAGTTTCAGGACTGGCAATAAGTCTATATGTACTAAATAATCAACAGCCTTACAGGAATCTGCCCAATTGGACTGACAGTTTGCTTATCTGCTAGGATTAAACATGCCAGGACAGCTACCCAAGAACATAAAACAGGAAGTTAAACGAGGCATTATCTCAGTGTTACATCCTTTCTGTCGTCAGAGGTAGAAACCTCAGGGTTCCTTATATCATGTAATAATTAATAAAGAGTATGAGTAGCCACCAGACAATGTAACGTATATGTGAAGTCGAAGGTTTTATGGTCGGCATCCATAGCTTTTTGTGGGTTTTTCGGGCTACGTGGCCATGTTCTATAAGAGTTTATTCTTGACGTTTTACTTGCATCTGACATCTTCAGACAATTATTTGAAATAGCTCCTTAGATCCTGAGCAATATTTTGAAGAAAACTGTTGTGCAAGTTGTGCATTTATTCTATCTTGCAGTGCTGTTATTGTTATGTGCTTTCAGGCTGATTCTGATTTACAGCAACCCTATCATAGGGTTTTCTTGGTGAGATTTATTCATGACTTTGCCATTATTTTCCCCTAAGGCCTAGAGTGTTTCTTGCCCAAGATTACCTAGTGGGTTTGTATGGCTAAGCACAGATTCAGTCCCTGGTTTCCCAGACTCCAGGTCTAACACTCAAACCACTGCACCATACTGGCTCTCATGCTGCCAACAAGCTTGCATACAAGACAAGAACAATTCATTTCATGTGATCAAGAAAAAAA
>NW_024802935.1:6049094-6073663 GCF_019175285.1 Sceloporus undulatus | reverse complement strand
AAAGCCACGCTCCGGTCCCTAGGGCTGGAGCGTGGCTTTGGTGCGACGTCTGGACTCTTAGGACGCATGCATCATTGAAACACAATACCTCCACTGTGACTCGAAGCAGCTTTATTTTGGCTGTCTGTAACAGGCCAAAGTTGTTCTTCAAAGGACAATGATTAAGTACAATGGTAAATGTGTAGAAGATGTTCCCTGGGGGTTGTGGCAGCTGCAGCCATTTTCAGTATGACATTATAAAAAGATCAAATCCAACTACTAAAGATTAACTGGGATGGACAAGCCACTGTGTGGTCAGGCACATTTATGTGTACAAATATGTGTGCGTGATTACACAAACAAGGTTTAAATGAAACAACATAACCAAAACACCTTAGGAAAACAAGTTTTTCTGTTAACATTAATTTTTATAAAATACCTTACAAGAACAGATAAAGTAACTTGAGGTTACATAATATTCAGAATTGAAAAAGAATGCTGAATAAAATATAAATTGATCACATCACTATGTTTGCCACATTAGACAAGTTTATAAAAGGCATTTTCAGATAAAATAGTTATTTAGAAGATACACCTTCAAAAACAAAATCTATTGCAGTCCGCTCAAGAAACCAGTCCTAGAAGCTCTATGTTCCAGGTCAACAGGCAGTACCTGATTTAAAACACATTTGTCTGCTTCCAAATTTATCAAGCTTTAAGACACAAATTAAAACATTTTCCAGGTCAGTGCAAAGTAAAGCTTCAAGCCGGAATATTGGAAACAAACAAAAACAATAAAACTATGCTGGTAGAAAAAAAATTCACAGTATGAAAAATCGTTGGACAGACATTTATGATATTACAAAACTGACATTAGACTAGCGCTATTTAAGGGCATAGCATGAGGCCGCAAAAATGGCAGCTCATTCATTTTGAAAGACATGAGAAGTTTTTCACACAGTCAGAAGGCATCTGCATTACCGATATGTTCCACCATCTGATTCAGCAATTCTGGAACAGTTGAGCACTAAGGAATGCAAATTATTAGTCCATAAAATGTTGAAATGTTTAAGGTTCTTTGATGAGTCCTGGGAATAGAAACGCAATCATAGTTCTAAACAAGGAAGGAAGGAAGTAATCCAATTGCTTCATTTGGGAAGTGTGCTACTTAGCACAATACAATGTGCCCGCATCGTACGCGGACTTGCCATATGCGGACTCAAGTCACCATAGAATGAATGGGGTGTGCGCCTGCAGGAGTACACCCCATTCATACAAACTGGACTTGAGGTCCCATGTTTTTAGCTTTACACAGGGGAGTCCAGAACAGATCCCCCACATATGGCAAGGGTGGACTGTACCATGTACTAGAATTTAATGCGTGAACACTTGATTGTTCATACAAGCCCTTCTTCTGCGGAAATGCAGACACCATGTAAAGAACAGGATTATCATTTATTCTTAAGGCTGCTAATTTGTGTGCAGTAAGCAATCCTCCAATTGTACTTAGCTTGATTTATAAAAATGTCTCTGAGGAACATTCCATGGTCTGACTTTAAAACAGTGACTATTTTGTGTGAACATGTTTCATGAGGATATGAAACCCTTGCAACCCGTTCAAGCATCCTGGATTCCTGTGAAGATCCAGACTGGATGAATCATGACTGTGCTGACTCCTACTAGCATAATATTTCACAGGCTTTCATCCACTGAAATTTGTCCAAACCCATCTTAGTAACACAATATAATATATAGTGGGTGAAGGACCCAGATTGTGCCATTCAGGAGCTGAAATGATGCTTTTCCTAAACTCCTTTATTTAAAAACAATGGAAAAAGAATGTTTTTCTGCAATGCAACTGGGTATTTTATTTTATGAAAAGTACTTTCCTCTCTTTGACACCATGAATAGTTTTAACAGAAGGCAGAATTTAACTACAATGCCGATCAGGACAGCTATAGGCTCTGATGTAGAAGCATTCTAATTAGGTTTTGATCTGGAAGAGAGATTTAAATTTGAACTCTTTAAAATATCTTTTTCTGGATTTAATATTGATATAAGCTTTCAGGAAAACATGGTAGCCAATTGTTATTGTTCCAACACTGCTCTCTGAATCAACTTCACTTGTCCCTCCACATTTGCTGGGTTTAGGGGCATATGAACCCATAAATGTGGAAATAACCACAAATTACAAAATCACTGTTTTTACCAGTGATAACACCTCTCTAGGAATCTCTAGGTCCTCCAGTGCAATTCTGTGGTCAACACCTGCCAGATATTGACCAAAGAATTGCACTGTAGGAGCTACAAATGCCTAGTAGAGTGTTCTCGCTATGAATCTCTAGGTCCTTCAGTGCAACTTTTGGTTAAAGCTGACCACAGAGTTGCACTGGAGGATCTAGATATAGAGAGAACATATTATTGAAATCCATGAATAACCAAATCTGCAAAAGTGAAAAGACGAGTGTATACACAGGACAGGTATGCAAAGTGTGTCCCATAGGCACATGTGGGTCCCAAGGGCCATTTTAGGTTTTGTCTTTGGGGAAAATTTTGCTTCAAAACGACATCTAGGGAGTATGATTTTCACTATGTGTGGAGGCCCCTTGATTCTCTCAGGTAATAATTTTTTAGTCAATGTATTGACTTGCAAGAAAGACAAGGAGAACCAGCTGCCATGAGGGCTGCCTGAAAAAAAATTTCAGGGTCCCTTACAACCACCATGCAGCCTTACCGATTGCTTCATGTAGTGGTGCCTCCTGCTATTTGCTTGCCCATTTGAGCTCACTCCTGCAGCACCATTTTGGGACAGAGTGACTCAATGGAATAAAGAGTTTGAGAACATGACAGTGGGGTAGTGGCATCAACAAGGAGCATCCAGTTTTGAGGCCCTGCTTAACTTTTGTGAGTTTTGCTGGGACTTGGTTGGCAGGTTGGAGTTGCACTGCTCTCCTGCTTTCTTTCATTGGACAGGTCGAGAGAAAAGGTAGCAGAAGAAACAGTGTGCATGTGTGTGTGATGACTTGAAGCTGTGTGGAGAAGGCACATCTCCAGGGAAGGAGTATTGAGTGTGGATTCTTTGAAAGGGTCCTTCACCTCACTCAGATTGAAGGTCCTTCCTCCCTGGGGAGAAAGGTAGGAAGCCAGCTGTGCCCCTCTGCCCTGGTGAAGGATTGAGAGTCCTTCCTGGCCAGGGAGACGCTTCCTCTTTGCACCTATTCACTTTGGAAACAACAGCTGAGCAACTAGTCAAGCAGCAACCGAGAAGCCTCTTTTCCACACTGGCCTTTGCCACAAGCTCCCTTTAGTGAAAAGGGAGCAGTGACCAAAACTGGTTGTTTTGAATTTGCAGTAGAACAGTAGACCTAATATAAAGAAATAAGACCCTACAGTTGTTGCCCTGGAGGATTCTTGGGGGCATTTTTTGTGTGGGAGTGGTTGCAGGGCTTTCCTGTAATGCTAACGCAGCCCCCTAGTCTTCCAGAGTTGCCCACTCCGATGCATCAATATACCCTGTGATAGGTTCACCTTAGGGTCACTAATGGGTCAGAGATGACTTGAAGGCATACAACAATATTACACTTACCAAAATATATATATATATATATATATATATCACAAGGGATGGTAAATAGTGAACGTCTAGATGTTAGATATCAAATCCCGTTGTCCATCCCCAAGGGATATGCTGCCTAGGGAAGATGGGAGTTGCAATCATACATCTGCATAGTCACACATTCTCTATCCCTGGTATTTATGATCTAAGGAAAAATACTTCAATGTAAATTCTATTATTATTTAAATGGTAACTAGGATTAGATCATCAAAATGCATTTAGTGTCGTGATGTTGCTAGATCTTCTTCAAAGGCTGAAGTTGTCATGGCCCTTGCGGTCTCTTCCAACTCTACAATTCTATGATTCTATGATCTACAAACCTTTTCTGCACTGGCATGTTCCTGCTGACCCTTAATTTGTCCTTTTCAGAACTTGCTCTATAATTTATATAATTTATATTCTGATGATTCCCAAACCCCCTTGCAGTGCCTTCCATTTGCACACATCCAATTAGGAACACATTTTTTTTTCTGGGAGTGGTTACAACTGCTTTAGTCACACCAGTCTAACTGGATGTGTCACTACTACCAGGCCAACTGATGCTGTAGAAATGTCCTCTCCTCCTCTGCTCAATCATATGGGGTTTGACATCACCAAAGAGCATGCACAGTCATTTGGGTACCTTTGTGTTAGCCCCACACATTAATGAATACTAACAATGCAAGGAAGACATATATTTAAGACTGGCCAGTGAAATTTTCAATCAAGCACAGGACAAAATAGCAACAAGACCCTGGCAAGTGAGTATTCTGCACAGACGCGTAATGAGTAGTGTTTGCAGAACACTAGAAGGCAAATAATTTCTTTTCAGTACATACTTTGGTGTTCAGTCCACTTTGTCAAAGACAGGTCTACAATGTCAGCAAGAAAATTGGAAATGTTACTGTTTGGGCCTGGAGTAGCATGAATAGACTTAATCTGGAATTTAGTAAGAACAATTCATTTAAGAAGTTGAGGTTCTTGATCTAGCTTGTGCTTTAGAAGGTGACATTACAATCTACTCCCATGAACTCCAGGCAACAAGAATGCAAGGATGATGCTATGAGTTGATCTGGGCACTGAATATACACTTAAGAAATTAATGGGAATTAATGAGATGCTTTGCAAAAATATTGTATGGTAGCATTAGAGCTGAACAATGTAAAGATTTAAAGCTCCTCAGTTACTATGAAGTCCACTAAAGTGGTGATGAATCAGAGGATAATCATCCACCCAGGAAATTAACTGCACCTCACTTTTCAGAAGACAGGAGTATAATTTACCTGATCTCTGCTAATATAATTCAGCATGATGGATCTATTTGTCATACCAGACGATATTCAAGGTACGAACAACACAGAGACCTTTAATCAAGCTTATTATGGAACCAAGGACTAATTTTAAAACACATACATCTGGGTTATTATTATTATTAGCATGTGTTCCAGATCTGATTTACATTTTTGGGTACTATTATGCAGTTTAATGTTATGGGAGTTAATTTTCTCACTGAACCCATCTAGATTTTAAATCTTACTAGCCACATATCAAAGAAAAGATACCCAATACTGCAGTCAAAATGCCTTTAAAAAGATGGACCAAACAAGACAATGCAGTACACATTCACTTCACTTTCTAAATAGCAAAGGTTTACTGGTGGGGGAAGGGGGAGTCAGCAATGAAGGCCACATTCTTCTTGCATTTGCTTGCTGCTGTGATGAAAAATATAATAATTAAATCAAAATCAAAATGGAGTGCATTTAAAAAGATATAACTGACTTGTTTGATGGGACAAACAACTACAAAAACAGTAAGAAATGCCAGACAAGAATAAAAAAATATGAACAAGAACACAGGAGGACTTTCAGCTTGGAAACGGTCACTCACCACCTTGTAAACATGAAAAAAGCATTTCACAGATTAAAAGTTCATGGGAAGTAAACTTTAAATTATTTGTCAGTTCAACCCTGATTCAATAAGTATGGCTAGCAAAAATACAGAACACTCAATCCACTTATATCTTGAACTGAGCAGTTATCTTATTCTGGGGGGAAAAACTGCTGCACTTCAGCTCTTCAAAGATGCTTAGAGAAGAACACCTCTTTTGAAACGCATTTCACACTTGCATGTTACTTCTTATATTCACATTCCCACATATGGAGAACTGGTTTGATGTAATGTTTCCATACTGCTATAGGTTAAGACGCTGGGAAATTGCTGGAGGAAAACAAGCAAACTCTCTTAGTATGCTCCGTGCTACATCAAGATTATTTTGGGCGATTTCAAGTGCCCTCTTCACTTCTTCAAATGAATAGCCTTCTCCCATAAGTTTTGCAATTTTTGCATCAACATTTTCTATAGATGAGTCAGAATGATGTGCCTTCCTATGGTGTATTTCTGGAGCAGTCCTGCGAGGAAGTGGTTTAGGAGGTCTGGCTGGTGCTTGTGAACCATCTGTAGAAAAAAAATTGTTAAAACAAAAATTTGTGAACCTATTTGCAGTAAATCTAGTTTATCATATGGCATTTTCATTTTTAAAAAATCACTTCCTAAATGTATAAAAATCTGTACCTGACAAAGTGTGAAATAATTTAAGATCACGGGGATGATAGAGATGTCACAAAATTAGAGTTGATATTTTCCCCATCAAAGTAGATCACATCACAGCCAAACATCAAAACTGACATTTTATATGAATTGTATGATGCAAAACTATTTATTCATATGATTTATATTGGTCCTTTCTCCCTGTGTAGGATCCAAAGTGGTTCATGTGCCTATTAGCTATATAATAATCCATAGATGCAAAGGGAGCGATGGACAATTCAGTATCTTTCTGTCCCAGTTTTGCGTGTATTTAGTAAGTCCATTTTGTCTACTTTCCCATCAAGTTTACATGTTTAGAAAAGGCATTTATTTATTTATTTATTTATTTATTTAATCATCCAAATTTATTTTGGGTACAAGCCTTTTCCTAATATACACATTTTTATTTAACTTTTCTTAACTTTGGGGAAGTGTACCATCTGAAGGATAACTATGATCCAATTTGAGTATCACTCAGGGAGATGTAAATAAGGTCAGTTTATTTAAAAATACAGGTGGCATGAAATCAGCCAAAATTAAGGGTCTCTTGAATCATACTATTTTCAATGGACAAATCAAACAAGAGTGTTTTAACTCAAGTAAACTCATCACATATAATGGTCTTAAGTCCTATGGGTAGAATTGTGTTTTTTTTAAAATGTGTAACATTTTGTTATAAAACAATAATTAAGCTGGTGGAGGGCTGTAATTTTTAAGGAAAAGAGCAGTAACTGGCACAGCAGAACATGCATTCTGTAGCAAATGCAAAACTGGCAAGGCCTCTCAAAACAGTGAAATGAAATACAGTAAATTTACCACTGGAGCCTATCAAATGATCTACTCGAAGAGTAGATGAAACTGTAGTTGAGATCTACTGCAAGATCTGTGGCTGACAACATTTTTTCTGAATCCTAATTGTCTAACAGCAGCAATGACAAAAAGTGTCCTCATAGAGCCCAATTATATTGTTGAAAGGAAGAAAGCGTGGAGTAACAAGAGAGTTTTATCTTTGTGCAGCAAAACTAAAGCATACATAGGGTGTCACAAGCACTTTTGAATCTTAAAACTTAACTAGTAATTTTTCTTTGGAAGCCAAATATTAATAATTGTTCTTATTTTGTTATGATACAATGAACGTGACAGAGGGACAGCTCTACAAGGCCACGCATATTGGATCTTGTATACTGGGGTTTCCTTACCAGAACTAGATGGAAGCTGGTCATAGTCTTGTGATGTTCTGTGAGTTTTCATATTTTCACCAGTTAACCTTCGAACAGGTGGCAATGGAACTAAGCCATTTACAGGATCAAAGAAAAGATCTATATAAAAAAAACAGAGGTTTTTTTGAATTTTTTTGTTTGGAAGAATTTAAATATCAGTAAGGAATACAAATTACACATTTAATTCAAAGGTGCCATGGCTTCTGCCATCCCCACTTCCACTGTAGATCTAACCTGCTTCCATGGATGTTATCATTTTTAAACCAGGTAAACTACAGTTAATGCTAGCTGAGATTTACTCCAACCATAGTTTTCCAAATCTATCAGAAGCCACTGTTTCAAATGAAAGCTGGAGCACCGAATTTTAACCTCCAACTCTTAAGGTGCCAGAAGATGCAACATACTTTTCCGTTTTGCCCTTTCCATGCAAAAAAAAAATCTTTGTAGCTGTTGTTCCCAACCAGATCTGCTGCTTTGACACTAATAATAAGTAAAAAGCCACTCACACATTAGGAACTGTCACCCCTTTCTCAAAATCTCAGTTCTGTGTGTCCTTTAAGTTAAATTTTTTAAAAAAGTGTGCATAAGGACCAGCATACTCCCTGGAATGTGGGGGAATGTGACACAGAGGGTCCAGTAAAAAGCTGTAGCATTTGGGTGAGGCATCTTGTGAAATAGCCAAACATCTTGTTAAAATAGATGAGCTGTACTTCTCCCAAGTCCCTTAATAAAGTATAGTTATTTAAATTCATACAATCAATTGATTCATTTTCATAGAGTAAGGTCCAAAACAGATGGGCCAAAAGGAGAAGCTTCTGGCCACTTTGGAGGCATGGTGTGCAAATGATGCATGCCCCTGGAGTGGCTGGAAGCCACTCTGAGGCCACAAAATTTTTTCTTGCTAGTGGCTTGTTTGGGACTGTGGCGGCCTGCTTTAAGAGAAGGCCATACAGTCACCGCAGTCCCAGACTGACTGCAGCTGGAGCAACCAGAAGCTGCTGTTTGCTGCCAGCCTATTTAAAAATTGAACTGCCAGTTCTGTAAGATATGCAAATGTAAGGCTGAAATTTCCTCACGCCTAAGAGTATCGTCACTTCACCAATTTTGAGAAACCAGCTCCAAGTAGCTCCTATCTTCACCGAATCTACAATGGGCCTCAGCAGAAGAAGATGGTAAGCAATGGATATCAGATGAAAGGCAGCAACTTTTGGTTCCTCCTGTTCTTAAGCTGTTTGCATTCCATCTGTCACTGTAAGACATTATAACTAATTTCTTGTGCCATTTCTCCTCTCACTACCTCTTTTTAATTCTATTGTGCCTTTTAAAATGTAAGCTTGGAAGCATGAATAATTTTACTACTGATCTTATAAATCACTTATTGACAGAAGAGCAAGAAAAATATATTTTAAACCAACAAATCATACTGTATATACTTGACCTCATGTATAAGTCAAGGGCAGGTTTTGGAGCCATAATTATGGATTTTGATATGATTCGTGGATAAGTAGAGGGTAAAATTTAGGGCCATGTAACAAAGGATGTAAAGGATGAAGCAAAGGAAAACAATTCCAAAGAAATTAAAAATTCCAGGAGACATCACTGTTTGTGCTCATATTAAAAGCTGGATTGCTGAGAGAATAGAGGGAAGTCAGTGCTACCAGGACAGATTATTCTCTTGCTTTTCACCAGGGGATAGTTCCTTTTTAAATAAATAAGAGTTACAGTACAATACTATATTGACCCATTGATAAGTCAACTCAGGTTTTTGGGGTCACATTTTTTACTAAAATTTCTAGTCTGTTCTCATCCTTCTTGATTTGTCTGCAGCCTTTGACACTGTTGATCACTGTCTCCTAATTGACATACTCTCTGACCTTGGGTTCTCAGACTCTGTTCTCGACTGGTTTAGATCTTACTTGTCTGGCAGATCTTTTGCAGTAGTTGCAGGTGATCAGACTTCTTCTCCTGTTCCCTTATCTGTTGGAGTTCCCCAGGGCTCTGTTTTGGGTCCCCTTCTGTTTTCTCTCGACACATTGTCCTTAGGAAAACTCATTAGCTCTTTTGGCTTTTCCTACCATCTGTATGCCGATGACACCCAGCCGTACCTTTCCGCCCCTGACCTTTCTCCAAGGCTTGAACAGCAAGTTTCGTCTTGCCTCACAGCTGTATCGCAGTGGATGAGCCATCGGCGTTTGAAGCTCAACATGTCCAAGACAGAGCTTCTTGTCATTCCTCCTAAGCCCAACCTTCAACACTCCTTTTCTGTCTCTGTGGACAACATTTCCATTCAACCAGTCCAGCAAGCCCGCAGTCTTGGTTTTATCTTTGACTCTTCTCTGTTGTGTTTCCCGCAGATCCAGACCACAGCCAAGGCTTGTAGATTCTTTTTGTACAATATTGCCAAAATACGACCATATCTCTCCGCCTCTACTGCCAAGATCCTGGTCCATGCCCTAGTGATCTCACAACGATTACTGTAACGTCCTCCTGGCTGGGCTTCCTCTTTCTCACCTCCGTCCTTTAATCTCTGTCCAGCATTCAGCTGCACGCATTATCACTTCCACCCACCGCTCTGACCACATCTCTCCTGTGTTGGCATCCCTTCACTGGTTCCCCCTTCCTTTCCGCATTCAGTATAAGCTCCTGCTGTCGACATTTAAAGCCCTCCATGGACTGGCCCCTCCCTACTTATCAGACCTTCTTTCTCCTCACCTTCCCACTCGGGCCCTCCATTCTGGTAGTCAAGATCTGCTGTCTCAGCCCAGGATTTCTTCTGCTCCATCCCGGATTCGCCCCTTTTCACTCGCTGCCTCTCACTCCTGGAACCTTCTTCCCCCACAAGCAAGAGCCATCACTTCTTTAACCAGCTTCAAAATGGAGTTGAAAACCATCCTGTTCAGAGAAGCCTTCCCAGGCATTGCATAATTGTCGCTTACTATTTGATGTTTTGGTGCCTGTTTATCAAACCATTTCCTGTATCGCTATGTACTGTATATGCATTATCCTACTTGAGAATATGTATTTTCCCTGGAAAATGATTAAGCATCCATTATGAAGCCAAGCCCTCCCTCCAGTCCATCTGCCTTGGTCCAGGCCTTGGAGGTAGAGAGGAACTGCTGGACCTCTTGCCCTTTCCCTCCACCACTCCCTTCTCCTTCTGTGTCATGTCTTTTTAGATTGTAAGCCTGAGGGCAGGGAACCATCTAACTAAAAAGATTGCATGTACAGCGCTGTGTAAATTTACAGCGCTTCATAAATAAAGGTTAATAATAATAATAATAATAATAATAGACTTATACATGAGTATATACAGTAATTAGAGGTCTTCACCAGGAGGCTCTCTATTATCTTACGACTTAACACAAAACAACACTGTCGACTAGATATAAGTTATAATTTTTAATCCTCAAAATAGTAAGACTTTCATTTTACAAATACAGACAATTCCAAGAAAGTCATTCTGCCACATCTTCCTAATGAATCTCTCCAACGTGTGCCTTTGAGACAGTGTACTAAAATATTTGTCATCATTTTGTACTTACAGGTCACTGTGCTGTGGACAATATTCCTATTTTATTGCAATGTCTGTATGGCTGAAGTCCCAGCTTAATAAGGCTATTTTGTGAAATATTGAGAAAACAAGATTTTTATCATCTTCTATGTTACTTCAACACTAAAATTTAAAAGTGCAACCCAGCTGAGACAGCTAAAAATTTGATGACAGGTTTTTCTCTTTCTGGTTATGTATCTTATTACAAGAAAAAGTATGCTTCTGCTCTCTTCTTACCAGCAGGAGGAAGGTATAGCTCATGCCCAGACAGAGGTCTGCTTCCTGCAACAAGTGAGTTTGTTTGTTCAATAAGGCTATGGCGTGCAGGGGGTGGTGGTGGAGGAGGAAGAGCGGGAGGTGGATTGTCAGGCGCATCTTCACCTGCATTGAAAAAGAATCGGTTATATAAGCAAATGTTCCTTAATGGTATAATCAAAACTAAACTCACTTTCATTATACAGAAGGAGGGAACTTATGGGGAATGGTGGGTTGTAGCTTTCTCATTCTGCGGGGCTCTGCAGGTAAAGAAGCAACAGCAGCTTTCAACTGACTGGACATAAACTCTGACTGGCAATTTATCTTCCTAGATCAAGGGAAGATCTAAGGGATTGCCCACAGGACCCCATTACCTAGCAGTTGCTGTGTACACCACAAGAAGTGGTAGGCAAAACTGTGCGTGAGGGAGCTGGATCATCAACGTGCCATCGACTATCTGAAAAACCTGAAATCTGAGAAGCTCTTTATGGACACTGAATTCAAAGTCTACCTTTCTTTATTTAACATCTGGCTTTTAGATTCTGTTTTTCAATATCCGGATTACAGAAATCTTGGACTCATCTGGTAAGTTATCTTGGTAAACTATCTTCTTTTAGAAGTAAGGAGAGACTTGGTTAATCTTTAATTTTAGTTGTACTTTTTTATTGGCATAAAGTGTAAATAGAATTAGAAATAACAAAGCTTGTGATAATTAAAAGTTATCCTGCCAACAAAAGGGTTAGTAACAATCATATTTGAAACAACTATCAATTTTGTTTAATATAGGATTTAATTAATTTGCAGTTATTACATTTGGATTATGTAACAGACACATTGTAAAAAATGTATTTGTTTTGACAAAAGGAGGCACTGGATTGGAAAAATAATTTAAAAAACCAAATCAACCCTGGTAAAGTTGGCTTTTGTTTATCAGGTGCTTCAGCTACAGATGTGGAAGAATGTCTGTGTCTCAAAAAAGAAGGGGAGCACCCCTTGTAGCTCTGGACGGACAACTTTTTTTTTTTCAAACAGTGCTTAGTGAAATAAGAGGAGAATGCTAAATGCCAGGTCAAAGGCCCTTGATGAGGAGATTGGGATACCAAATGACACAGAATGTTTTGGACAACCTGGGGAGTGTGGGATGGAAGAGGCAAACTGATATGTATAATGAGGAATTGCAAGATATATTGCTAGGTGATGGAAAGGAAAAAGGAGATTTTGTGGTGCTAATATCAGATGAAGAACCAGAGGAAACATTTGAAGTTAATTTTTTAGAAGTAGAAGCCAGAGGCTACATAATGCTTCTAAAGGATGAATGAAGGTTCCTGTAAACAGGTGGATGAAGATCAGGCTACTATAACAGAGAATTTTGGAAGTATGAAAATTATAAATGAGAATGTTGAAGCTGTGATGAAGGAGCATTGATGAGACTGAAGGAAAAGACTGTCAATTGATTACTGAGGAGTTTGAGATTAGATGGGGAGATGGCTGTGGAAATTATACCAAACACATATATTGTTAATTGTGCTGGGTTTGTCTCGATTTGTATACTGTCAGTTTTTAGTGGGGGGAGGGGACCAATGTTAAGCTAAACGTATAATTAAATAGGGTTTAAATGGCACTAATAGGAGATTAATTTATGAATTAATTTTAATGAGGTGATCAATGTTTAAATATTAAATTTCAGGGAAGTGAAAGTGGAGATAGTAATTGATGAAGCTTATTATTTGAACTATGAAGAGAAGAGAACAGTTTTCTTTAAATGGAATTAATTATTGTTATCAGCTATTATTAATGGATAGATACTGGAAAACTAACCTTGGATTAACTCTTTATAGGACAAGTACTTACGGTATATATTCATGTATATGTCTAAAAATTTGGGTTAAAAAATTGACCCCAAAAAACTCTGAGTTGACTTATCCACAGGTCAGTGTAAGTACCGTGCTTTAAATCAGATAGATAGATAGATAGATAGATAGATAGAGATATATATTCTGCTCTGGAAGGACTGCTACTATCTCATCCATCCAGCCTTTAGTGTGAGCACAAATCGTTATGCCTGCTGGAATTTTGTAAGTTCGTTGGCATTTTTTCCTTTGCTTTGTCCTTTACAGCCTTCATTCCATGTCCCTAAGTTTTACCCCCAACTTATCCACAGGTCCTATCAAAATTCATAATTTTGACCTCAAAATCTGCCATCGCCTTAAGCATGAGGTCGACTTATAGTCCAATATATACAGTAGGTTTGACAATTTTTACATTATGAAATACTGATGGACTATAGAAAAAGGTGTTTGTTTTTTTAAGATGGAGGAGGCTTGATTATGATATGATATAGCATCTAAAGAAAAGATTGTGGAAGTCCCCTGTATTCCTTACTATTATTTTTTCTTATTTCTTTATTCATTTTTCTTCCTTTTGTTTCTAAAGGTATACTGTTCTTTTCTATTATACTTTTCTTTTGTATTACAGAATTCTAATAAAAGTATTAGAATGACTTCTATTATGCAGAAGTTGACCTTTTACTATACTCAATTCATTTTATTATTTTTAGACATTCCTTTCTGGGTTTTAAAATTGCTTGCACATTTGTCACTATGCCTTAAAGACTGTACACTCCGATGAAAGGAAATAATAATAAAAAATGTTACAAAATCTCAACATAAACCAGCATATAGTGCCATTATCAGAAAATGCATATTGACAGATTAAGAAGCAAGAGCCTGAAAAACAATTCAAAATACAAGAAATATGATCAGGATTCATAGGTTTATTATTTTTGGAACTACTGTTAAGCAAAGGTTTCAAAACTAGGATTTCAACAAATGTATTATTAGTATACAGATCTAATCTATATCTCGGTGCTAACTTAACATATGTGCTACTGATGTTACAGCCCAAGATACAAAAACCTATGCAAGGAATTGCATATGTAGCAAAGCTCCCAAGTCTTTATTCTAGAAGTAATTTGTAATGCTAAAGAATAAATTGTTTCCCAAAATTCAAAAGAGCTTTGGGAGAGGAACTGGATATACAATTGGCCCTCCACATTTGTAGCTTTAACTTTTGTGAATTTGATTATTCACAGATTTGATTAGTATGTTCTCTATAAGAATCTCTAGGTCGTCCTGTATGACTCTATTTTCAACTTCTGCCAAAAGTCATGCTGGAAGCCCTAAAGATTCCTAAAGAGAACACTTTTCTAGGCCCTCAAGCACAATTTCATGCTCAATGTCTAGCAGATCGTGACCACAGAATTGCCCTGAAAGACCTAGAAATTCTTAGAGGTGTTCTCTCAGGTTAAAAAAAAAATAGTGTTTTTTTAATTTGTGGTTTTTTCCACTTTCAGACCTGTGCCTCTAACCCTAGAAAATGTGGAAGGTACACTGTAGAACAGTAGCCACCTAAGTCTCTGGAACACTGTACTTTTCCAAGAAGCACAAAAAAATATGTTTCCTCCCAAAACATTTTGGTATGTATACATTCTAAAAGACATCAAAGAATATTTTGCCAATTTCAGTTAAAATTTGATCAATTATATTTTATTTGCCAGCCACAGATGCTGGCGGAACATCAGGAAGAAACTCTTCTAGAACATGGCCACATAGCCCGAAAAACCCACAAAAAACTATGGATGCCAGCCATGAACGCCTTCAACTTCATATATTTTAATTGATTAAGTGACCACATCTAGTTTTACTGAAATGCATATGCTTTCTCTAATATCAAGTATAAACATGTAGAAATGGTGAAAAACAGTACCACTGATTGGTACTAATAAAAAAATGTATTATAAATTTATTATAAATTATAAATTTATTCAACTATTCCAGTCTATGAATAGATTACATGGATTACATTATTCCCCTCCCCCAGCTAGTCTGCAAGGCAAAAAGTACTTTTATTAATGGGGGGGGGGGGGAAAGAATATACAACCTGGGGGGTGCACCAGCAAATCATAATCAGAGGGAGTCCTGTTGAGTCCTGTGCTATGTTTCAGATTATCTCTCACAGGAGGCCGTGCAGGTGGTAAAGGTACTGAGACCATCGACTCAAAGGCTTCTCCTGAACAACAAAAGGAGCCTTTTCAAAATAGTAATAACACAATAATAATGGCAATTATAATAGTGATAAAACAGTAATAATAAAAAAGTAATATTTTGTCTCTCAATCTGAAGGAACAAAGATAAGAGGACATACCCATTTCTGGTTGTTTCAAACGTTTCATCTCAGAGGCAGAGTTGTGAGTTTCAGTAATTATTCCAGAGCACTGACCATTCTCACATAAACTGAAAGCAGAGATAAACAAATACACTTTGATGTTAGTCACATGAAAGCAGACAATTTACCAGGATGACTATTAATTCATTAAGCCATCATGATTCTAACTTTTAAAATTAGCCCTATTTGCTCACTTTAAAAATGGTTTGTCAGATGCAGATTTTAAATATAAAATTAAGAGCAAGGCAACACAAAATAGTTTTAATTTTTTTTAGTGTGTGTGTGTGTGTGTGTGTGTGTGTGTGTGTGTGTGTATGTGTATAGTCAGTACTTATCTTCTTTACTTCTAACAAAAAGATAGAAACATCTGCCAAGATCCTGTATGGGTGATGTAGCTACAATCCATTTTCCAATCTGACCTAAAACCCACACTGAAAAAGTCACACCAAACAAAGAAATTCTTTGGCACTGGTGAACAAGACACTAAGGGATGATGTGTCCAGCCCCCTTCTACAAACAAGATGTACTGCGGCAAGCAGCTGTGACATGATGCCCTGCCATTGAATGGTTCACAACAGCTTGTGGGAAGGAGGCAGCTGGACATGTCAACCATCAGTACCCCATATTTCAGAACTACACAAATCACCACATAAGCAAGTAACAGGAAGGTAAACAGTGTTCTGTGCAATCATGCTGGTGTAGCTGCCTTTTAGCTGCCTGACTTCTAAGGTGTGATTTAGGGAGGATTTGCAGACTGTGGCAATACGGTTGTGATCATAAATGCAAATACCAACATTTACAAGGTCATTAATTCCACATTATGGTATCAAAAATACTGAACAGGTACCAGCCAGATATCATTTTCTGGAATCAATATGCCAAACAGAAATAAAGCAGTAGAATTCAATAGAATTACCACCTACTGACAATTCTGTTTACCAGAATGTAATGTCTCATTAAAAGGGATGTGGTGGCTCAAGTGGTTAAGACGCTGACTCTGTTGACTGTAAGATCAGCACGTTGGCAGTTTGAGGCCCAAGTGCTGCATGATGGGGTGAGTTCCCATCACTAGTTCTAGCTGCCAACCTAGCAGTTTGAAAGCACGCAAATACAAGTAGATAAATAGGTACCACTCCAATGGGAAGCTAAACAGTATTCTGTGCAATCATGTCTTTGACAATGCTGGCTCTTCGGCTTAGTAATGGAAATGAGCACCACTCCCTATGTTTAGACATGGCTTGACAACCTTGTCAACGGGGAATACCCTTACCTTTACCCTAATGTCCTATGACACCACATAGGTAAGATTCTCTATTGAACATTACAATATAGACTAATGTATTAATGACTAGGTGCCAGCAAAGTAGATGGCTAAAACTAAATGTATACTGAAACTTTAGAGCGCTTCAATGTATGAAAGTGTTGGTTTTTAAAATCAATACCTTGCTTTACAGGGGAAAAAAATAGAAAGAACTACAATTTCTGATTCTTGTTTTTGACTTACAGCCTTCACCTTCAAATGAAGTACAGTACAATGAAATTTCAACCAAACACCTGTAATTTGACAATGATATACATTTGATAACAGCAGAAATCCTCACACAAAGTATGAACTGTTAGAAAAAGATTTGACAAAACTCTGTAATATATATAAAGCTATTCTACTGTGTAACCAACAAAATAAAATGATGAAGTGCTTTCACAATAAGACAAAGTCTATCTCCCTACATCTAGCTCTAAGCACACAGACCTGTTTATGACCTAATTATCCAATCAGAAATAATCTGCATTTGTTATTATCACATATATTTCTAAAAGGTGAGATTCTATGTAGATAAATAATTAAATTGCATTTACTAAAAGCTAATGCAGATACTTGAATTAAACTTTCGGATTCACAACAAACACCCTTGACATGCAATGTTTATTTTTAAAAGGGGGGGGGGTTAAAATAAAATAGAGGATAAAATGTACAAGATTACCCTTGAAGGAGAGTTACACTAACCACTTACTATTGTATTGTTGTGATTTTTATTTAGTATGAAAGCAGTAGCTATGGTCCCCTTAAGCTGAAGTACTGCATCAATATAATTAAAACCAGTTATACAATTATGCTAAAGTATGAAATCTACATTGGTATGAAACATTTATTAAGCCAACTAAAAGAGGACAGAAACTGACACAAGCTTTCAAAACCTCTAGATCTTTTTATCAGGCAAGATGCTGCAAAAATGACATTCTGAATGGTACCTGCATGGTTTTAGTAATGTGGAAGGAACAGTTTGTAAGACATTGACATCACCCTGATTGGTGTCTTGAAATAACCTTACCGAATATGAGGCTTTATATTATGACAATGAGGTGACTGTGAGGTCAAAGAAACAGGATGGGATGAAGGAATCTTGTATTCATCTTCTTCTACATTTTCCCTTGGTTTTTCAGGGAGAGAATTTATAACAGGAACAGACGACCTCAAGAAAAAAGTATATCAAACCCTGATAAGTCTTCTTAGTTAGAGTAAGTATACATATAACATCACATTTATAGATGGGTCAAATGAAGTCTCCCATTTTATTTTTACAACAAACCCACAATGTGAGGTACGATGACAGTTTGCTCTCCCCTTTCTCCTCCTTTCACAAGGCTCTTCCATTTATCTAATAACTATTCATTTCTCTATCAGAAATGCAAAATTGAAACTCCTTGTGCTTCTTCAACTAAGTATTAAGGTTATGAGGCCATCAGACAGTGAAAGTTTTAACACAGTAATTTTCTTCAAAAGAATCTGAATGATACAATGCAAATGCACCAATATTAAAACACAGGAACATGGCACTGAAGAACTTGATATAAACTTATTTTATAAACCATTAAGCAGTACGACTGTGCATTAGTAAGTTCTATACTCAAAAATGAATACTGTTTTACTGAAATAACTAATAACAAGAACTCATAATTAAAGCTTAAACTATATTTGTGACTGCCATGACAATAACACTTTGGAATAAAAGAAACCATGAGGCCAAAAAAGAAAAAGAAAGAAAAGAGAGAGGAATGATTCCACCCCACAATCTTCAATGGGGGGGGTGGGGTTAATTGTTATGTAATTTTAAATTCTATACTGTTTAATTGTCTTTTAAGGGGGGATATTTTGTATATATGGATGTATTTTAACTTTTGTAAGCTGCTTTGTTTGTTTTTAACAAAAAGTGGGATAGAAATAAAAGTTTTATTTATTATTTTTTATAGGAAATTTATGAAAGAATGCCAGAAACAGCTATACAAACCTTCAAAGTGTATTGTTTCAATTTCCCCCCCTAAAACACAACTATTTAAAAAAAAAATTCAATGAAATTACAGACTTAAAAAAACTGGTTGTGGAGGAAGTAAGTGCATTAACATAAAATGAAAAAAACTCATGGTATATTTAATGAAATCTTCCCACTTCCACTTTTATTACCTTAGGGATAAACTACATTACATGAAAACGTATGTAAAAATCCCCTTAAAGGTGAAAAGTAGCTAGAAGCAACACAAGTTTTGCGTTCCAGAGCAAGAGAAAAGGGAAAAGAGCGGGCGTATTTAATCCTTTATCCAGCAACTGTTTTGCACTCAAAAATTTTCACACACACACACACACACACACACACACCCCTCATGTGTGCAAGCTGCCTCAGGTCAGATTTCATTTTCATTTGTGATTCAATTGCTGATCAAATTGTGAAAGGTAGTATCATTATATGTTCATCTTAAGCACTGTGCTTGTTACATATTTTTAAAAGCAAATGTGGAAAACAGTTCAATATACGTTATATAAAACCTGAAGTTCACAAGGCCCTATAAGTTACTAATTTCTACAGCTTTAAAAACTAACATTTTAAAAAAATGTGAATCAGAAAACATGTTTTATTGACAGTTATTGGACATAGATCCCCAGTGAAAAATGAAATCAATGAATGTGAAATTTCTGTGATGCAATATTTAACCACCTTCTGCAGAGGGAGCCAAAGGATATCATATAGTTGAAACAAACAAACAAAAAAAAAGACAAGAGGTTTGTGCCTCTTGTCTGTACCCCAGCCAAATATACAACAAATAAATAAAAAACAATGACATAAATAAAACATGTTTCAACTAAATATTCAAGTTGAAACGTTTTAGCAAGATACTAAATAGAATGGCATTAACTGCCCCCACCCCCACCATCTCCTGCACTTAGCAACTTTTTTCTGATGGAAAAACTGGAGAATATGGGGGAAATCAGATGGAATGTTCTTTTTCTTTGTATGCATGCTTCAGTTGTTCAAAATGTACTAACCGCATGGTATGAAAATATGTTTGTAACGAGATTATTATTAAAAAATAAAATTAATTCTTTTCCATATTGTGGACCTATACAACACAGAAATCCAAGATACATTTCTGCACATACTAAGCACTACCATATCCATTAGAGGAACTAAGAGATGGAGAGGGACATTATTGTATATCATGCTAATAATACACTTTCTAAGAATTCATTTTTTTCTGGCGCAGAATTAAAATATCGCTTTGGTATAAAGCATACTCACAATTTTGTATGCATAATAGCCAGGCTTTCCAAGTTTTTAAATTTCAGAATCATGCCAAATAGTACAGTTTTATATGTTATATTATTAATGAAGTATTTCATGTTACTATAGCAATAAAAATAAGTTTGTTTAATATCAAATAAGTATTGCACATAGAAGTCAATTTTTTACCAGAAAGTCTCTCTGTTGTCTTTTCTGTTCAGTAGAGGACACTTGCTGGATCCTGACTATACGTATGCACAAATATGGGGAGATATATGGTTTAATCTGTACTGCAGTAACAATACAATTTGATACTGCTTTAACTGCCATGGCTCAGTGCTATGGAATCCTGGATTTGTAGTTTGTTGTGGTGGTACCTGAGCTCTCTCACACAGAAGGCTAAATATTTCACAAAACTACAAAATCTCAGAATTCCATAACATTGAGCCATGGCAGTTAAAGCAATGTCAAACTCAAGTAGATGCGATGGCCAGAAGTGCCTGGTACCAACTTCGGTTGATACGCCAACTGCATCCCTTCCTGGACCGAAAGGACCTTGAAGCAGTGGTACATGCATTGGTAATCCCTCATCTTGATTTCTACAATGCGCTTTACATGGGGCTACCTTTGTACCAAGTTCGGAAACTTCAATTGGTGCAAAATGTGGCAGCCAGATTGGTCACCAAAACACCTAGGTCAGACCACATAAAACCGGTACTAAAATCTCTTCACTGGCTGCCGATTAGTTTCCGGGTGCAGTACAAAGTGTTGGTCATTACCTTTAAAGCCCTACATGACTTGGGCCTGAGTTACTTGAAGGAACGCCTCTCCCTACACAATCCGCCTGCACTCTCAGAACAACTGGGAAGAACCTCTTGGATTACCCAAAGACTAGATAGACTAAGATCAACTTCCCACAGGGCATTTACTGCTATGGCTCCCAAATTGTGGCTTGCCGGAGGAGATCTGTCTTATTATCACCTTAGATGCCTTCAAGAAGGCACTCAAGATGTATCTCTTCCGGTAAGCCTATCCCCCTGATCTGCTATAACAATTATAAGAAGACACTTCATTCTGAGCATGTATGGGAAGCTAGATGTTGATATTGATTTTTTATAGGATTGATTTATTGCTGTGTTTTTTGGATTTTATGTCATATGAATGTATTTTAACTGAATTGTAATTTTAAATTTACTGTTGTACTCCCGCTTGCATCTGCAGGGAGAGGCGGAAAATATACAAATAAAAACTATTATTATTATTATTATTATTATTATTATTATTATTATTATTCTGCATTATTTCTAGAGTGCAAATCAGACCTTATGTCTGTCCAACCCCCACCTCATTCCCTGTTACCTTATTACCTTTCATACAATTCAGTAGTGGGTTCTGAGAAAGAGTTAATGTAAGTCAGACAGTCCAGTGTGAGGAATGTATTCTGGGGGCTGTCCAACCTTGTTTAAATATAATCGATGAAAACCAAATTAGACCAACAAGGCTAGATCCACTGAATCAATGGAAACTTGTCAAGTCAATACTACAGTTGGCCCTCTGTTTTTGCAAGGGATCCGTTCCGGATGCCCGCCCCCGCAAAAATGGAAACTTGCCAATATTCAAGCCCTATAGGCTTGAATGGGGTGTGTGCCTGCAAACACACCCTATTGATATTCACAGAGGTCGCTCTTCTGTAAATATTCAAGACCACAGACCGCAAGAAAGGAGGGGTGGTTGTATTTCTTTGACTCAGTGGGTCTACTGTAACCATGCTGACTATTGCATCTGAACAGATTACATTTGAGCTTTAAACCTACTCAGAGAATTTTCAGAGTAAAGTACACTAACTTCTGACCAGAAGGGGTGGGGCTTCCACCCAGAAGGGCCATGCACCACTCTTCCTTGTCACAGCTCGGTTTACCGCGGGACAACCAGGCTGCGGCAAGGAGCTGGAGCGGCCGTGCACGCCTCCCTGCCCCTCCCTGCTATGGCTGCCGCATGCCCTCTGACATAGCTTTGTGTGCCAGAAAGGGCACAGGTGCCACAGGTTCCATCTATGACCACTCTAAAAACTACAGTTAAGTAGACAATCTGTGCTTCTTTGTTATCCCTGACTAACACAAATACTAGTAACCATAGGAAATAGGAGTGTCCTGTAAGACATGAAAACAGCATGGCTCTCCAAAAAATCAGCACCAGCCCCTGGACCGCACATCTATTCTGTGGTGGGATGAATGTCAAAGGCTGTGACCATGTAGCCACTCTACAAATGTCATCCAAAAGCACCACCCTGAAAAAGGCAGATAATACAGTCATGGCCCTTGTGGAATATCTGTGCATATGTTCTGGTTGGTCTCTCTTGGCCATTTTGTGGGCCAGATGAATAGTGGAAACTATCCACTTTGAGAAGCACGGCAAACAAACAGGCAGTCCTTTCTTCCCCAAGGGAAACCAACAAAAAGTCTGTAGCTATTGTAGAAACCCGCAGTTATGTCTACATAAAAGTCTAGAACCCTTCTGAAATCAAGGAAAAGAAGGGGCCACTCTAACTCTGAGGTTGAGTTC
The DNA here is from genome assembly GCF_019175285.1 of Sceloporus undulatus. Taxonomy (NCBI): domain Eukaryota; kingdom Metazoa; phylum Chordata; class Lepidosauria; order Squamata; family Phrynosomatidae; genus Sceloporus; species Sceloporus undulatus. The sequence goes on along the minus strand of NW_024802935.1, from coordinate 6,051,139 downwards.
TGCATCAATTCAGGCAATACAAAGTCCTGACAGAGGTGAAAAGCTGGCATTATTTTTAATAGAAAGAAAATGTCCAGTCTAAGGATGACCTTGTCCCTGTAGAGGTCTGCCCTTAAAGCACAATATTCTCCTTCCATTTGGGCTGATACAATAGCTACCAAGAAGGCTGTCTTCCAGGTGGCGAGACAGGAAGGATGGTAGTAGTTCAAAAGGTTTCTTTGAGAGTAGTGAGAGGACTCACTACAAGTTCCACTGAGATGCGGGCTCTGCTAACTTGCTCATTTTATATAGCTTGATGAGTGGAAGGGTGGGTAGCTATGACAACTGTCTACAAATTTCTCACATTCCACCACATTTGAAGTATTATTTTACAACAGTTTGCATGCCTCACCAATTCTAAGTTTTGAACCTGAATTACCAGTCAACAGGATTCAAAGAAATCAGAGCACATTAACTTCCACATAGTATTTCTCCAACAAGGTTTTATCTAATTTTCTTGTAAAATATATAAAAGGCAATGCTTAATTCTTTTTGAAACCATTTAAAATCATTGTAGTATTGTAGCTTTTAAGAGTATTATCAGACCTGATGAAGCTGACCCAAATTTTCCTCCCAGTTTATGTAGTCAACATGTTAAATTTTAAATTAAACTCACTTCATATTCAGCATGACTGAGGCAACTGGAGGAGGGGGTGAAAGTCGAGGTGGAACATCATATTCCTCATTACCTAGGTGGCCATTTGAAAATATCTGCAAGAGATGGATTTCGCTGTGTTATACCTTTACAACAATGTGTAAGCATTATTTTCTGCATTCCCTAAGACCTTTCCCCTCTACAACTGCTAAATATTTACTTTGCATAAGTTCCTAAATCAGTATAAACACAATATAAGAAATTGTGTTGTAATTCTAATGTCCAAACGCTTTTCACAGAAACATAATGTTATACAGGGTATCTGAAAATTATCTTTACAATCTCAATTCTATATCCAATTGAAAATGTAAAGATAATTTTTGGACAACATGTATATTTATTCTGGCATGTTGTTTCTGGCAATAATTAAATAAACCTTTTTTTTTTTTTTTTTAAAAAGAAACAATGAAATATATGGAGAATCATAAAATGAGTGAAACAGAAATTAACAGAAACAGCAAGCTAATGTAAGAATGAGAATTTGATACCTACCATGAATGAACATTCTAGGAAGGCTGAAGGAACAATCCACAACTTTAAGAGTTTAGTAAGTTTAGAGAGACATTCTTCTTTTGCAAGATTTTGGACAGCATAATCTTCAAATTAAACTAACAGTAGTGGAACTTTTAAAAAGAACATTTTAATAATCTGTTAATTATTTCCAGCATTTTAATTATTAGCTTCAGAAGGAAAGGAAAGGAAATTTTAGAAAGTACTTGATTTAGCCAGAAGCTGTTAAATAAAATTAAGCTTAATGGATTGCACTGCAGGTTACTTACCACGGCATTTTCTAGAGGCAAATCATGACGTCTGTGTTTTCGCAGGAATATTGGATCAGATCCCATTCGACAATGCCTTCCATTCATATTTGAACTTGCAGTGAGTCCAGGTTTGGGAGAACCATCACTTCCAGCTATTCGACATCCCACTATTTGATTAGTCCCACAAACCTCTCTGGGACACCAGGCTTCAAGTGGCATAGGCTGGTCTCTGGAAGGCACACCTTCAGGATGATGTAAGTGTCTATTTAACCTGTTATCTGGTGGAATGGGAGGAGGCCTTTCTGGTGGTGGCGGAGGAGGATCCCGTATAGGAGGTGGTGGTGCAGGAAGAGGCTTGTCTTGTTTCCTCATCATGCATGGAGAAGACTAGGTATGCAATATAAGGCAACAAGTCTTTAAGTACATATGTCACAAATTAGATTTATTTGAACTCATTATACTGAGATCTTTTCAGAAAAAAATAAAATAAAGCAGGCTTTTAATGCACTGGAGAACAATCTTAAAGGGCTTATTTAAAAATGAGGTATACAGTGGTACCCCGGGATACGAATGCGCCGCCTTACGAAATT
>NW_024802935.1:6047701-6048994 GCF_019175285.1 Sceloporus undulatus | reverse complement strand
GCTTTTCGGCGCTTTTTCGCACGAAATCGCGGCTTTTCCCCATTAGCGCCTATGGCATTTCGGCTTGCGAATGCTTTTCGGGTTACGAAAGCGGCGGCGGAACGAATTAATTTCGTAACCCGAGGCACCACTGTATAATGACTGAAAGATGCACAACAAAAGACCTTGACCACAAGTTCATGTCAAGGGATACTCTACATCTATGACATTTATTGAAGAAAAAAAACTCACACATCATTGCCCATCTGGTAAAATGACTAGGATAGTATAAGCAATTAAATTTGATCCAACATTTCCATCAAACAGCAGCAATATTACACACACACACACACACACACACACACACACACACTAAAAAACAAATTGGGTAATGTGTTATAAAGAATTTGGCCTGAATGTCAATGAGAAATTGCAGTAGTGTATATCAGTTTTCCAGTATATTGCATCACACTCATCATCTCAATTAAAGGCTAGGCCTCACCAACAATAGTGACCCTTCGGTGCCAGTTTAAATGACAGTTAATTAAAATTATTATAGCAATGAGGAAACATTTTATGTACTTTGGTTGTTTAAGCATTGTGCAACTAGAATTAAAACTAATTTGTAAATAGAACTGTCAAGTCTGTTTTTAAAACATTGACAAAAGTAAATTGCGTGTTTTCACTGGGCAATCAAAAACATGGAGCCTCACTAATTGAGTTTTCAAAGTATGCCTTTAACATTCAATTAAAAATCTATTTTAATACTACAGAGGTCTTCCACTGAAATTTATATACTGGGATGTACTATTTTGCATATTATAGTACATAAAAAGATTTATGAAATCAAACTTTCTGCTCTTAAAGGACATTGACTCTTCGCTTCAAGCACAAATAGATCCTGCAGTTTTCCTTTTACATAATTATAAATCATGTGCCCAAAGCATTGCCATCTCAACTGCTATGATATATGCGTAACTTATACTTGCAACATTCTGAAAAGGAGGATAAACTACATTCTGGAAAATCTCCATAATTCATACACATGACAAATAATAACATATTGACAGTATGGTGCTTTTTCATTTGCAGTTATGGAATGGTGGTGTATATAAAACTTATGGCTTGTACAGGGGGGGTTGTAATTTGTGATCTATGATGTTTTAACTGTTGTATTATTGCTGTAATTTGTGATCTATGATGTTTTAACTGTTGTATTATTGTTCACCGCTATGATCCTTGGAATAGCGGTATACAAATAAACATTATTATTATTATTATTATTATTATTATTATTATTATTATTATTATTAT
>NW_024802935.1:5981581-6047691 GCF_019175285.1 Sceloporus undulatus | reverse complement strand
TATTTTGTTATTTTTAAGTGGTAGCAAAGCATAACACCTGGCTAAAATACCCTAAAGACACCAGTGCCCTCTAATCTTGGAAACTAAGCAGAGTCAGCCTAGCTATTATTTGACTGGAAGACCAGCAAGAAACCACGTGATGTAGGCCATATTTCAGTAGAAGGAACTGGCAAAACCACCTCTGAGTATTCCTTCCCTAAGAAAACCCTATGCAATTCATCAGGTTGCTATTAGCCAACAGTCAACTTGAAGGCTTGAGGGTGCAAACACACACACAAAGCATTACAATATTACAAGATGAAGGGAACCTAGATTAAATTCCTAGTAATGCCAGCTTCTGCCAAGGTCTAACTTACATTCCAGTATTCTGCAATTATACTTGGAAGTTATTTAACGTAGCATTGTAGGCAGTCTCAGGTTTGTTGTAAAATTTATTGTCATGCCAACTTTGTATGAAACTCAACGTGAAACCAGCAAGGCTATATTGTCTATCTACAAAATTAAAGAACCCAGGAAAAGAAAATTGCATTTGTCATGTTCTTCCCAGAGGACTTCTCAATTCTCATTTCTGTCTTTATTTTGAGATGAAATGCTGAGGAAGCACAATCCAGAATGTGTTATAATTGTGAAAAGATTGAAATTAAGAAGCTGATTTCTTCTTTTTTTTTATCAAACATATGAGACTCTGAAGTGAAGAATGTCTACCTCTTGGAAGATGGATAGACACAAGCCTTATTTTGCTTGGCTAGCCACTCAAATGCTTAACCATCATGAATTTTTGTTTTATTTACTGGTTTGCAGGTTTTGTTTTGTTATGCATTTATTTTACATAAACCTAACTTGTTAGATTGGCTCTCCGTGATCTGAGATCTTCAGATATAAATGGGATAGAAATACTTTAGCAAATAAAATAAACAACATGCACACAGGAATATTCATTGTGACCCATGATTCTACAGAGGCAGGATACTACATTGGTGAATATAACATGGGAAATAAAGGAGAACAAATTGATTGGATGATGGTTGATAAAATGGGGAAAAAGCAGAGAAGGCCAAGAAACAGTAGCTGACTTTGAAGGGAAATTACAATACCAAAGCATAGCATCCAAACAAGAAAAATAAAGAAGAGCAAGTAAGAGGTCAACCATCAAACAATATGAAACAGTGTGACTGAATAGTAACTAGAACCAATACCCAAAGGGAATACAGAGGCAATTGCTACGGATCTACTAACAGCAATATTGAACTTCAAGGTCTCTGGGTTATTTGTATTTGATTTGAATTGTGAAGTTCAGTACTTCATGAATGTTCTTTGTTGCTAAAAATCTAAAAGATAAAAATAGATACATTTAGACCAAACCAAAAGGATAATTAATCTGTTCCTCTTCATCCTTATTACAAAACTCCATCTATTGCCTCACCGTTCTGTTCCATAGATACATTGTAGCCTGCTCCTAACATTTGTTTGTGAGAAGGGCTAATGTGCAAATGAGAGCATGATAATCTCTTAGTGTCCCCAGTGCTGTAGGCATCACACATATGAACATTTTGAATCTTATCTCAGAAGAGAATGTTAAAAATGGAAATGGCATTCCTATATTGGACTTACCTTTGGTGAACTAGCAGGGCTGGCACAAGGTGATCGAGCAGCTCCCTTCTGAATTAGGTCTAGTCGAGGAGGCACTGGTGGGAGGCTAAGATGAGGCCCTTGCAGGGGATCAGGAAGAGGTTTTCTTCTTTGAGCAAGTGGAGAAGATCCTGGGGATGTCACAGGGGAATTCTGTCTTTCATTACACTGCAATGTAAAGTATTCATAAGGGCTACAAATACAGTATGTAATTTTCATGGGTTAATGAGAATCCAAGATTGCAAGTTCTGATTCAAGACACCTATCAGCTGTGACAGAGAACATTTTTTACTATGGAAAGAAGTCATAGCTTACTAATGTTTTCAAAACTGGAAAAATAAACTTATGTTAGTATCAGTATAACTTGAAAAATAAGCTTATGTTACTATTATTATATTATTATATATTATATTATACATATTCCTTGATGTTACTCCTACTGAAACCTAAAACACATCACTGAATCTGCTAGAGCATTCTTTGAATATCTACAGAACCCTCCTGTCCATATCACCTCGAAGTTATGTAGATACCAGAGAACTTTTTTTCTCCACTTAGTCTGTACTTCTTAATATTTTGCCTGATTATCTTAGTGAGAATCAGTTTTGCATTAACTGAGCAGTCATCAGTAAATCAGAGGAATAAAGATACTCCTAGATAAAGTACTTCTCACATAGTTCAGAAAGCATGCCAACTAAATGTTCTCTACCCCACCCCGAGCTCTCAAACTACATATGAAAAACTAGTATTGTTCTTATTACTTCGTAGTTTGCTGTCACAGTAAAGGGCCCCTCCTCTGAACAATCAATAATTGAACAATCAATCTGCAATTTATACTGTGGCCACTGCAGTAATGCATAATTTGGGAGAATTTAACCTTTCTAGTTAGGTTTAGGCTTTTTAAAATAAATCTTAAGGTATTAATTTACAGAGTAGCTGACTAATTCTGAGTTGTTCACTAGAAAATAATAATTAGGATTGTTATGTCCAAATTAAGTTTCCATTCAAATGATTGAAAGCAATCATTTCAACTACGTATTACATTAAATGCACTTCTAACAGATAACAGGTATGACAGACTATTCAAGACAGGTTAGGCTCTAATTTGTGAGTGAACACGCACCAAATCTGCACATTTTCAATTCAAAATTTCAATTCAATTCTGATAGCTTTTAGGGCTGAAGGGCGAGGTATAAGTACTCTAATAAATAAATAAATAAATAAATAATGTGCTTTTTCCAGGTTTAAAGTACAACCAGTAATAGTTCTTTTTTTAAATAAAGAAATTTGGAAATGTGAATCACTCTTTGGCTCACAGCTCCACATATTTTTGAGAGAATATTTTATTACATATCAGAAACAATGTTGTTTCTGCAATAAGTAGCAAAAGCCCCCCCCCCCCCCCATTACCATAGTGCTGGAACAGTTTTATTATGAGAAAAAGTTTGGAAATCAGGGGCATTCCTACTCAGAAAAAACCCATAACATAACCAGGAATGATATGAGGTAAATAACATTACGCACATTGTGGAGAATAGGAATAATTTTTTCTTCCTTTTTCATAAAACTAAAATCAAGGGTCATCCAATGGCATAACGGGAGAGTCAGGCCAGGAACATTTCTCTGTGAAATACAATCTTATACAGTGCATAATTAAACCATGGAATTTCTAACTGCAAGGTATAGTAATGATCACCAAGATGGATGACCTAAATAGAAGGCTAGATAAATTCATAGAGATTAGACTATTAGTGGAATCTAAAAGGTACTACGCTACTTTTGGTATGAGAGGTAGTATGCCTCTGATATGAAATGCTAGGGATTATGCTTCTGAGGAGAGGAGTTTGGAGAACTTGAGACACAGCCAGTCATCACAGGTCATGGAATGTAAGGGGTAGGGGTAGGGATGAAAGAATATCAATGTTTATCAAAAAGTCAGATAGGGCCAGGTAGAAATAGAGACAGGAACGGTTAGGAAGAAAGGAATTTAAAAGATCTGAATAAAGCCTGAGAGAATCTGAGAGTGACAAGAGTTTAGAGAGTTCAAGTTTTAAATTGCTTGTTACATAATAAAACTTTACTGGTTTTATTTTATGTCTGTTATAATTTAGTAATTAATAAGGAGCTCCAATCATGCATTATCACACTCAATTAATGATCAACACATCCACCTGTGCATTTTATGTGTGATAGTGAGGCCCCAAAACCAGTCCCAGAAAGGTGTTTTAACAGCAGAAGGGCGAAGTGATTGGAGCCTTAGCACTAGAACTTGGATAAGGGGCCAATAATACTAGAATATAGAGGCAATTATATGAAACTAATTGGTAATAAATTCATAGCACATAAGAGAAAGTAGTTCTCTACACAACATGTAAGTTATGGCAGCTGATGGCAAGAGGTAACGTGACACTAACTTTGAAAGGCTTATTAGATCTCTAGAAAAATGCCCTTAAAATAAGCCACAACAGCAAAATGAAATACCAGTTGGTATAAAGGCAAAGGTGAAGAGCACTTATTCCATCTTCTGGTTGGTGCTTACAAACAGACTGCTGAATTAAAGTGATTCTTGTTCTTATTTGTCAGGTTCTATCATAATCCATGGACCAAAATGATTTCATATAACACACGCTTGGCAAATATTATTATTATTCTGTATTTATATAGCGCTGTACATAAAAACAATAAATATAAAAGAGTAAACCTGTTAACGTTTGAATAGAAATATGCACCTTTCGCACAGATGCCAGTCGATTCATCATTAAAGATTCTTCTCTGTCATCATCATCATCCAAGTCAAGCATGGGTATACCAAAACTATCCATAATGCTGCAGCACCTTGTGTTTTCATCCCTGGGATCAAAGGGGTCTACAATTATGGGTTCTGTCCCTTTGATTTCACAGCGGCAGAAAGGACATCCTTGACCATCAGACTCCTGTGTGAGAAAAACAGGTCTTTTAAATTATTGAGCACAATTTTATTTCTAAGTATATTTGAATCTGTAAAAGATCTAAAGGAAATATTCTAACATTACACCAGACAAAATATTCTTTAAAATCATATTAAAAGTAAAAATGAAAATATAAGAAAACCCATTTGAATACATATATTATTTAAATATAGTTTGCCTTGGTTCTTCCTGGCATCTTTACAACACTGTGCATAAAGGGAACATTTTCTATTTGGAAGAATTCCAAGAAAATAGGTCAAGAACTTTTCATATGAGGATATCCTTGGGGCAGCCATAAGTTGGGAATGACTTGAAAAGCACACAACTTTATTCAAAGCTCTTGTGGCGATGAAGCAACAGCTCTCTTCTTCCTTGAGCCCTCTAAGCAGTATTAGAATGCAAGGAGAAGATGTAGTACAGCATTTCCACAATTAATCTGCAATTCATTTGAATAAGTAACAGCACACACTTAAGTCTTTGTCTTCTTACCCACACCCAAGCAGGTGAGATAAGACTTATCTTCAAAGAGAGGCATAATGTCACACAGCATTTTATGAAAGGTTTGACTGAGTTGCAGAGACACTTGCTTTTTCTTGATTTCTGACTACCTTAGTGGAGACGAAGAAAATCCTTGCTTTCTATGATAGCCTTCTACACTTTGCCTAGAGAAATATGAGATTGCACTCCTCTTGAAAGAACATGTTGTAACTTTGACCCTCTGAAGTCTGAGGAATCTGACACAGAGGAGCTGGATTGTAGGGAGTTTCTGGTTCTAGAGATAATGCCCCTCTCCTAAATTTAAGCTGCTGATTTAGCCTGCGAGTATTCTAACATCCATATGTCACTGGAGGCTCAGGCAGACTCCACTGCTGAGAGTGCTTTATACCAGCTTTAGCTGGTCTGATAGCTATCACCTTTCTTGGACAGAGACAACCTAGCCACAATAGTTCCTGTGCTATTAATTTCCCAATTAGTCTACAACATGCTCCTTTGAAGGCAACTCAGAAATAGCAGCTAGTGTAAAATATAGTAACTAGACTGTTCAACAGAACATTGTATAGAAATCATGTAACACTGGCCTGAAAAGAGTTCAATTGGCTTCCAGTATATATATTTTATTTGAGTTGGGAACATGCTATGTGAGGGAAAGCTTCTCCCTATATATACCTGACTGAGAATGGGTCTGCATTTCTTTGTCCCACCAGGCAAAACGTTTTAGGAAGACATAGAAAAGAGACTTTTTTGCTCTGGCACTCAGTTGTGGAACAAGTTCTCCTCAGAGGTCTAATTGGGCATCCAAATAAAAACATAGCTTGTTACTAAATTTTTTCATCCAAATCTGCACATGTGTATGGTTTGAGTTGCCTTAAATCTGTCTCAACTGGTTTTAAACAGTCTTCTTTAAACTCGTCAAAAGTTTAATATGCATTTAGTTTGCTTACATTATTTTTTACTTGTTTAAATTGCTTTAAAATGGCTAAATTTATTTTACTCTATGTTAATCTGAGATTTCATGATATTGGGCAGGACATACATTTTATTAAATATTAATTTATACTTGCCAATTGCCTAAACCTGATAAAGGAAGCTAAATACAGGAGGATTTTCAAGGTTCTTTCTGACCTCAGTAGATAAACAAAGTATGTGGTGTTGCAATCCCATTTGCACAAGTGAAGTACGGAGTTTTTCATGCATAGGGGATGCTTCCAAAGCAAAGCCTAAAGCCACAAGACAAGTTGCACCCTAACTCTCACTTTGTGCTAAGGGCAGACACAGGCCAGATTAACAGATATGGTTGCTACTGGCAACCTTGTCAATGTGTTTGTAGATTCCTGCCTCATGTTTTAAAATTACCCTTGACTCTATATAAATGTGTGCAGGATTTTTTTTAAAAAATGCTACATTGTTACATACACATAGAATTAATCATATAATAATTCATAATATTAAATATAAGATAATATAAAATATAATACATCACAATAATATACAAAAGTGAAATAAATCACTATTTTACAGAATAAAATCCTTTGAATTAACTAATATATTTCTTTAAGCATTTATTTGTATTTTTCTTTTTCCCTATGACCCCGCAAAAAAAAAAACCCTAAAATTTTTCCTATATCAAAGAAAATTGTATAAATAAAACTGACCTTCAGTTAAAAAATACTCAAAATCAGAATTCACTGAAGATTTGGCATAACTTATTTTATTAAGCAACACAGATGTTTCACTATGAGCAAAAAGCACAGGCAATTCCTCTTTAGGCATGTCTAATGAGCCATTATGACAGCAATTAAACTCTAACCACTGGCAAGTAGCAACTGACACTGCTACAGTATGTTCCTTTCATCGACACATTAATTGTACAGAAGTTAAATTTGCAATGAAGTTTGATTAAACAGAAAATGTGACTGCTAATGGAAGAAAAAGCCCAACACTCAATTTTTCATTACAGTTCATTTGGTAAAGGGTTACACTTTGGATTGAAAAAAAAATAGTGTTTTGCTTGGGCCAGATTCTTTCACTCCAGTGACACATAGAAAAAGATAGTACTGTATGCAATTAACTGCATATTTTCTTCCATGGTTGTTTTTACAGCTGTTCCTCAAAAAGACCCCACAGAGCATGCAGACCCTACTGTTGAAAGGAAGAAGAGACATTTTTTTAAAAAAAATACCCATTATTTCTATTATTTTTCTCAGCATGCAAGTACCTAATTCCTCTGATTGCAAGAGGGAATGGAAAGATATGTTCATAGTACAGTCAGCCCTTCTTATACACGGATTTCTTATACATAGATTCAAGCATCCACGGTTTGAAAATGTTAAAAAAAAGTATAAATTTCAAATATCAAACCTTGATTTTCCATTGTTTATAAGGGACACCATTTTGCTATATCATTAGATTTAATGGGACTTGAGCATCCACAGATTTTGTTATACACGGGGTGTGTGTGTGTTGGAATCAAACCCCAGCATATAACAAGGGTACACTGTACATGAATGCAAATTTTTGTCTAGGCCTAGACCTTTATTGCTTGCTGAATTATAAATGAATTCCTAGGAGTACTGATTCCCTTATCTGGGGATATCTTTCCTCTCTCAATACCGAAACCACACATCCTTTCCCCTTGTTGTTATTAGCTGCCCTCGAGTTGGTTCCGCCTCATGGCAACACTGTGGATGAGATATCTCCAAGAATCCAATATCCTCCACTGCCTTGCCCAGATCCTGCAAGCTCCTGCCCATAACCCCCCTGAGTCTATAAATCTGGCTTGTGGTCTTCCTCTCTTTCTTCTACCCCCTAACTTTCCTAGCATTATTGTTTTTTCTAGTGACCACTGCCTTCTCATTATGTGGTCAAAGTACGATAGTCTCAAATTGATCATCTTAGCTTCAAAGGAAGAGACGTGGTCAGATCTGTTCAAGAACCCATTTGTTTTCTTGGCTGTCCATGGTATCCTAAGTACTCCAGCACCACATTTCAAATGAGCTGATTTTCTTTCTGCTTGCTTCTGTTACTGTCTAGCTCTCACATCCGTACATGATAATTGGGAATACAATGGCCTGAATGATTGTGACTTTCATGCTCAGTTGTATGTCTTTGCTCTTCAGTACCTTTTCCAGTTCTTTCATAGCTGCCCTTCCCATTCCCAGTCTTCTTCTTATTTCCTGGCTGCAGTTTCCATTCTGGTCAATGTTTGAACCTAGATATGGGATTTCTTTATTTTAATTTCTTCGCTGCGTAGATTAAATTTGTGTATTTCTTCTGTGGTCATTATTTTAGCTTTTTTTATGTTCAGCATAAGACATGCCTTTGCACTTTCATCTTTGACCTTCCTTATTAACTGCTTCAATTCCTGAATGTTTTCTGATAGTATTATGGTGTTGTCCACGTATCTTAGGCTGTTAATGTTGCTTCCTCCTATCTTCACTCTTCCTTTTTCTGATTCTAATTCTTCTTTTCTTATGATGTTTTCAGCATATAAATAAAACAAGTAAGGTGATAGTATGCAGCCTTGCTTGACTCCTTTGCCTATTGGGAACCACTCTGTTTCCCCAAATTCTGTTCTGACGGTGGCTTCCTGTCCTTGGTACAAATTCCTCAACAGGACTATCAGATATAGTGGCACACCCATGTCTTTCAGTGTATTTCAATTTTTTTTGTGTGATCTATACAGTCAAATGCTTTGCTGTAGTCTATGAAAAACATGCTGATTCTTTTTTGGAAATATTTGGTGTAGTCCATTAGCCATCCCATGTTTGCAGTGTGGTTCCTAGTGCCCCTTCATTTTCTGAATCCTGCTTGCACCTCTGGAATTTCTCTCTCTGTATGTTTGGAGTCTATGATGCAGAATTTTGAGCATATGAGATTAGTGTCCTATAGTTGCTGCAGTCTTTTGTATCTCCTTTCTTGTGGATTGGTATGTATATCAAGCATTTCCAGTCTGGTGGCCACTGCTTTGTTTTCCATATTTGTTGGCATATTTCAGTTAGCATTAAAGTTGCAGTTCAATTGGGACATCATCTGTTCCTGGTGATTTATTTTTTCCCATTTCCTTTATTGCAGATTCCACTTCACTTCTTAGAATTTGGGGTTCATCTTCATATGGTTCCTCATTCCAAATATCATTCATTCCCTCATCTCTTTTGTATAACCCTTCTGTGTATTGCCTCCAGCATCCTTTTATTTCTTCTTGTTCCGGTGTTAAATTCTTTTTTTCTCCATAGAGCATCCCTGCCCTTGGTTTGAACTTGCACTTTAATTTCTTGGATTTCTACCCATTCCTAATTTATAAAGTGTTCTTGAAGAATGCAGGCCTATAAAATATTACCTATTTAGCTATCCATACTCCCTGCCCTGCTATCCACAACTATTTGCTTATTATTAAAGAAAGTATTCATCCTTCTAATTCACATGGCTGAGCATCCATAATCAAACAGCATTTGTGTTAATAATTCTCAGTAGCTTGTACTTAGCTCATGAATCTAGACAACAACCTAAGGGAGTCTGCATTTATCTTCCAATATAAGAAAAAATTGCAAAAGACACCAGTAAAATAAATACAGCAAAAATAATTATTGTTTTTGTTTGTTTGTTTATATCCTTCTTTCCTCCTAGTACAGAATCTCAAATCTTATGTATTAACTGTGACAATGTACATATATATTAGTTTTTGTTTTAAAGGAAAGGCAACCTACCTGCCATGCTGTAAGGCAAGATGTACACATCAGATGCCCACAAGGTTCAATCTTCACATCTTTATCATTTTCAGCACAAATTTTGCAAAGTTGGAATGTGGAACCCATTTCACAGTACAATTCATATTGTTCCTGAAAATGAGACTACTGCAGTTACTAGTCATACCACTATTACAGGATGTTAAGTTTAATAAATGTAATAAATGTAAGAACTGTTGACAGCCCAGCTTCTGTTTTCTAAGCAATAAAGTACACGACTGGGACCATACATTTTTTTGCAAACACCGACCCTAAACAGACAGGCAGTAAAGTGGGGCTTTGCACGCCTCCAGAATGGCTGGAAGCTACGTGGAGAGCACATCCGTCCAGGAAAAGCTAGCTGCAAAAGGAAGCGGTGAAAAGCTGTTCCTTGCCCGTGGCCTGTTCAGCGGTGGGGCAGCGGTCAGCTTTGGGACCACAGCATCTAGTTGCTGTGATCCCACATCAATTGGGATCTGACCAATGCTGGAGTGGCCACACTCCAAGCGGCTGGTCTGCATTACCCCACTGATGTGGTAAAACATGACATAAAGTTCTTTTATATGCAGTTCCGTACATATACTATACACAGGGGGGAAAAAACCATTGCTAACAAAGTCTTGGGTTATGAAGATAAAAGAAATAAGTAAGGATTAAACTCTTATGGACTACATGGTCTACTTCATTAGAAGTATCCTCATTTACAGATACATACAGTAAAGTACATACACATATGGCAGGACTGTGAGCAGTGAGATCAAATGGAATTCTAGTGTTCGTTTCTTCCTATATATCAAGGTGAAATAAAGTAAAGACTCAGAACTAAATTACTTTTCTGAAATTTTTCAGACTAATTTACATTTTACTCCTCTCACAAAATCTTGCCTTTGAGTTCTGCTCTTCCTTAATTACAACGGCTATCTTTTCAGCATGTAAAATATGAATCAAAGATGTTTAATGAGCGATAGTATCCCAACACAATATATGTTTACTTTCAAAGGATTTTATCTCCTGTCTCATTTAACGTTTAAAATCTAGGTGCCAGTTTTTTTGTCAGTAATCAACAAAAAATGAAAAAGAGAATATAGTGTACCTTACTGAAAGAAGTACGGAATGATTTTGCGTTGTCCATATTACACAAAGAAGCACCATTACATTAGTTTATTTTGTGCTTCAACAACTTTTCATTAATGGTAAAATTACTTTGCATTCCTTTTCACAATAAGAAGCCAAAAATAATATTAATTAAAATCACATGCAGAACTGCAACCTTAATATTAGAAACTCTACAAGAGAAGTATAGAAAAACAATCCACCCTAATCAAGTTGCCAAAACCACCAATGGTTTGTACAGGGACAGAAGATCACCCCAAGTCTTATCACACAAGATTACTAAAGAAAATCCTAGAACCGTCATTCACTTTGATAAAAGTTGTCACAGAATTAGTACTACATTACATTGTTAAAAGTCAAATAAAATGTTAACATTGTTCCAAGCATCCAGGTATTATTTTCAAGTTTTGAAATAAAACAAACTGAAACAGCTAGAAAGTTAAATAAGAGTTTAATTATTCATGATGGCTTGTATGAAAAATTATTAGCATGTTCGCTCAATCAGAGCCTTACCGAATAGAGATATTTAATGTACTAAATACTTTTTCAGAGCATCCTTCTAAAAGACCTTTTTCTCCCATTCTTTTTCACCAACCTGGATGATGGCCTATTCCTTTGATATGCAAAGAGTTCTGAATACATTTGAAAAGCACGTAGATTTTATGAGTATCTTCTTGAAAATTTTGGATTTAAACACATTATTTATGTTTTTACTGGTTAATGATTTTATTCCAAATGATAATATGCAACATACCTGTGTAACCTTTATGTGATCATGTGGGGTGGGTTCACATAGTCCTGTCAAATCAGGATTATAACTCCGTCCATCTGGGTAGAGATAGCTGGATTACAAATAAACATTGGTTGTTTTAATTCTCACAATTTGTAACTAGAGTCAATGTGTGCATTTCAGTATTCACGATATGATCGAACTGTTAACACCTTTTGGAAACAAAAAGCTAGTGATTTTTAGATGACTCTGTCTCATGAAACATTTTCCCTACATGCTACTAAGGTAAGGTGAAAAGACAGTTCCAAATGTTTCACTTCTGATCATTTATTACAGTTCTGCTCATCATTCCAAGAGCAGTATTTATTCCATATTTTAATTGCATGTTATTTTACTGCTGTAATCTGCTTGGTTTCCCTGAGATTAAGCAGAATATTATTATTATTATTATTATTATTATTATTATTATTATTATTATTATTTAGCTACTACCAATTGAATCCCACTTTCCAACTCTATTTCCACTTCACTACTGGCTGAACCTAAATTCTACCTCACCTAAATTTAGGGCACAAAAAATACTCATTGTTTTCCTGCTTTATACTCTTACTTGAAGAATTATAACTAGATCAACCCCTACCCTTAATTGCACTCCATGCATCATAGTCAGTTTTCCTACATGTGAAGTAATAAACATTTTACTCACAATCCTTCCCGGCTGCCATCAATCAGAGCTTGAAATAAAGGCTTATTGTGAGGTATAGTCTGTAAAATATTTCCATCGCCAGTGACATATCCAATGGCCCATTGCCCTAGTCGAGTGCAACTTAACCTGAAAATGTAGCTGTAAACCAAAGACACAAAACTATACTTAATGAAGGAAAAGGAGACATTAAGGGATGTATCTGGACCAGGGCTGGGCAACTGTGGCCTTCCACATGTTTTTAGATTATGACTTCCATAACCAAGGTGGTCACATGTCTTTCTACTCTTGTCCGTAAGAAGATAAATCAGACCATACAATAGTTTATTAATAACCATTTGTGCAGTACAATCAGCCCTCCACATTTGCTTGGTTTGACATCCACAGATTCGATTATTAATGAGTTTATTCATCCATAAATTTGATTATTCACAGCCCAACTACACTCGCTGCTCCCCAAAGCCTGAGGCTGCCTTGTGGACATTCATACAACAGCTTTTGGCTTCAGGAGGGGGAGCACCAGGGACAGTTGCTGCTGCCACCAACCACTTCCCAAAGCCTGAAGTTTCTGTGCACAGAACAACCTCAAACACTGGTGTCACCACTGCTACCAACCCTCTCCTGACATCTGAGGTGCTATATGGATGTGCACAGAACAGCCTCAGTATTTGGAGGGGAAGCACCAGCGATCGCTGCCATTCCTCCCTTCCAAAGACTGAACTTGTCTCAAGCATATTTGCACAGCAGCTTCAAGTCTTCGGAATGAGATTGGCGGGATCGGCAGCAAAAGCTGGTGCTCCCCCCTCCCAAAGCTGTTCTGTGGACATTCATACAGCAGCCTTCAGCTTCAAAAGGTGGTTGGTGGCAGCGGCAATGATGGCTGGTGCTCCTTCCTCTCAATGTCTGAGGTTGTTCTGAGCATACTCACACAGGAGCCTGAAGCAGAAGGTTGCCCACTGCAACTCTATTCGTGCGCTTTCCACTTTTGGAGGGATCCTGCACCCCTGACCCATACAAATGTGGAGTGCCAACTGTACTTTGCACATAAAATTGCTGAGATCCATGATGACTTGGACATTAATGTTGATACAGACACAGTATGTGGAACTTTTGCTCCAGATTATCCAGTCATAATGTATACTTTTCAATCTGTACAGCTCAAGGATGTGCACAGGTTACTTGGATAGGTGATAATCACAAAAACAGACCTTAAAATATGAATGAGACATCTTACCACCCACATACATCCTACAGATTTCAATGAGTATTCTCTAGTTGGAATTAAACTTGGATATAGCCCCATTAGAACAGTCTTAGTTGTACAGCTAAACAAACCATGGCTTAACACTGTATTTGAACTAAGTCAGTATAAGGTCAACATTAAGAATTTTTTTAAGAACAAAAGACAGAATGCAGATCTTTTACAGAATTTATTTAGGGTATATTCCAAACAAGACATCTACAGAGTTTATTTTGTTCTGGGGTCAATAGCATGAAGTGAAGAAAATGAATTGGTGGTGCTCTGAAAACGCAGAGATAGGCTATATAAAAACAAACAAACAAGAACACAGAAATAAGTTAAAAGCACATCAATGAAGTAAAATGTGCTTTTATACTTGTACTTGTACTTATGGGGCGCATAGTTCCTATTAAAAATGTGATCTTTTTAAAAAGCAGTTTGTGGTTTTGCAGGAAAGCTTAAAAATCTGGGAGCAACAAATCTATAAGGCTCAACAACTCACCGAAGTCCATATTCATTAAACTTTACTAATTTTCTTAAGTGCATCAGATTTTTTGGAAAAAAGCATTTTGAGTCAAGCTATCAAAATAAATAAATAAATGCAACACAAGAATTTGGTTCTTCAATGCCTCAACTATGGTTAATGTTCACATTATAGTAAAATGAATACTCAGGCCAAATGGTGTGTTTCTAATAATATTTCAGTTAAAACATATTACCTTCCGGGTTTAGTGCTGTATTTCTGTAATCGTGCTTTAACTTCATCATAAGTCAGAAATGCCATATATCCAGGATGTGTCACAGCTAAGAAGTTCCAGTTTCTCAATATTGAACTCCAAGGCTAAACAGAAAGTGGGGAAAATAGTATAGTATTTGCCTCAGCCCTCCTCTGAAGACACAGTCATATACCTGCACTCTTTAGGCTGAAATGCAAGGTTAGTTTGGTGCAATGATCCTGCCTTAATATGGATTAGTAAACCAGGGATGAGCACTGTGCCTGCAGATTCCTACCCAATTCCACTATCACCAGTCTTCTTTGTTGTTGTTGTGTGCCTTCAAATAATTTCTGACCCTAAAGCAAACCTATCATGAGGTTTTCTTGACAATATTTGTTCAGAGGGGGTTTGACTTTCCCTTCTTTTGAGGGTGAAAGAGTGTGACTTGTTCAAGGTCACCCAGTGGGTTTTCTTGGCTGAGTGGGGAATTTGAATCCTGGTCTCCAGAATTGTAGTTCAATGCTTAAGCTACACCACACTGGCTCACCAGCACTTCTATTATAGTTAATTTAAGCCATACATTCATTTAAAAAAAAAATCGTAACAGGGAATGTGATTTAAACCCACAAAGGTGATGTGTAGCGAAGGAAAGGTTAGTATAATACTCAGTCCTGGCTTAATAAACCATTTGTCAGGAATATTATCTGTAGACTGATGAACAGTGAGTGGTTTATTGTCATCTATCAAGTTTCATGGTGGAGTAAGATTTTAAAATGAGGTTTTTATGCTCCAGATCCAATACTCCAGCCTATCACATGCCAAACTGGCTCCAACTGCAACATATAATAGAGCTATTTTTAAAATATACACTATTAGTATAAAGCTGTCCATGAATAAATTATGCCCCCATGCATCTGAGGAAGTAGACTTAAGTCTACGAAAGTTCATAGTACCAACCTATCTCTTTCAGTTAGTGTCAAAGGTGCTACAAAATCCCTTTGCATAGTGATTTTCCAGACTAAGGTCCAAAACACACTGTAGAAATAATCCAGTTTGTGACCATGTAACTGCTTTAGCTCAATACTATGGAATTCTGGGAATTGTAATTTATTGTGGCACCAGAGCTCTCTGACACAGAAGGCTAAATGTCTCACAAAACTGTAGTTCCAAGAATTCCCTAGCATTGAACAAGGACAGTTAAAGCGGTCTTAAACTGGATTATTTCTGCAGTTCATTTTGGACCTAACATGGCTATGGAATTTATCATACTAGGGAGATCCTGAAGAAAAGTGGGATTTAGAGATTTAAAGGGGGAAAAAACCCTACAAATGCGGGAAGTTTATCAGATGACGTCACAGTTAAAGTGAAATACTGCAAAGTTAAACTGAATGCAAAGCAGAGAAAACTGGCAGCTTTTTACTTTCGGAACTTCCAGAAAGTAAAAAGCTGACAGTTCCCTCTGCTTTGCATTCAGTTACCTTTGCGTTATTTCACTTTCACTTTGAGGGTCATCCAGTGTGATAAACTTCCTGCATTTGCGGTTTTTTGTTTTTGTTTTTAAATTGAATCTAGTTTAAATCCCATTTTTCAATGGGATCTTCCTAGTGTGATAAACTTCTATGTCATTAAATTATGCCCATGAACAATCCCTGTACTAAGAAAGTCATAAAATGGAGGGGTGAATGTGAGAAGGATACCCATCAAGACCCCGGAAGACAACAGTCAATCTTAATGTTTTAATCTACTGTACATTTAAACAAAACTCTTAAATTTTCACCCTTTACACATAACATCCCTACTGACTATGAGATCTAACTATACGTAGAGGTAAGTAAGTGATCACAGCAGTCATGCATGTGCCTAAATATGCTATGATTATTTTCTATAGGTATAAAAATTCAAGAATAATAAGCAGGCCCTATTTCAAACTCTCTTAACCAGATATTTAATATGTCTATCTGCAGCCTGCCCTCAAACTTAAAAAGAGAATATTCTTGTACCCGTTTCTCCCTTGTGCTATTTATTCTGAAATGTATAAAACAAATTATGAATATACTGTCTCTAAGTGCAAGATGAAATGGAATATAATAATAAAGTGTGAAGACAAATACCATTCACTCTTAGAGAGCCTCAGCTTTTATTCCTGATCTGACAACATGAATACACCTTATGGTCCTCCTGAGATTTTTTTTAACAAAATGAGGCAAAGGTCCTTTGTTTTCACCAAGACTATTAACTGCACATGAAAATAAAAGCTTTACAGTGAGATACAGCAACCATTCCTGAGGAGGACTGGCATCTCAGTCAGTTACATCAAACTAACTTTAAAAATAATGTGTACACAAAATTTTACAGACCTCTGCCACATGTTTTAAAAATTTATCAGGGACATTTTACCTATGGATTTTCCACTTTACTAAATATTTGATTAGATTACCTTTTGAGTCTCTCCAGACTTGATAATTCTATTATATTATCTATTATATGTTATGTCTCTGAAGAATTTTTATATGATTCAAATGAAATACACTTGGCTGTAAAGCAATACAGAAAAACAAAATTCAATAGTATATTAATTTGAATATGTTACCTGAAATAATCTTGTGAAGATATCAAATTCAAAAATTGAAATGTAGTCATTGCAAGTTAAATCAATGGTAGATTTCAAAGCCATTGCTTCTAATCCAGAACTTATCTGATGTACTTCATGCAGACACTGTCGGAATACCTTCCAAGGCACTATGGTTCTATATTAAGAAAGCAAAATATAGGTTTGGATTGTTTGAATCACAATTTTATTTTTCATGATGCTGTAGATTTCTATTGACATTTCTGTATTGATTGGACCTCTTAAAGAACCATATTTTTACTAAAGGGAACATGATAAACACAGATCAAAAATCATCTGGAATTCAACATTCTCATTTATGATCAATGTGGGAAATTGGTGTCAACTGCTTTTAAATTTATTTTATACGTAGGGAAAGGGGTTATTACCTTTTTAAAAATTAAAATATATTTTCATTTATGATTTCTGAACTGATTTTGCTTCTGGAGACATTTTGTTTTGCATTCTGTTCATTTACTTCTGGTTTTCAGGCATTTTAGATTTTCTTCATGCTAACCAGAATAGTTTCCCATTTCCATTTTCAGAGTGTGCCACAGTGAAAGAAGCCC
The DNA here is from genome assembly GCF_019175285.1 of Sceloporus undulatus. NCBI lineage: Eukaryota > Metazoa > Chordata > Lepidosauria > Squamata > Phrynosomatidae > Sceloporus > Sceloporus undulatus. Next base: position 6,030,213 of record NW_024802935.1, on the reverse strand, counting down.
AAAGGGAGGGGAATAATTTCAACTGTGTCAGAACCACTGGATTAAACAGTAAGAAATACTAACAGTGAATGTTAGAGTTCACCAGAATGCATTATAGATATATTTTATCTATCAGATGAGAATCCCATGTAGCAAGAAGAAATACTCAATGAGACAGAAAATATTTCCAACCAGTGCAGAAGGTGAACATAGTAGCATGGTCTGTCTGAATATTCCATTTTCAGGTAATGGAGGATGATATCTGTGCAGTGGATCCCTTGCTCTGTATCTTTAATAACAATATACTAAGTGCTCACTAAAGGAAACTGGGCAAGGCAAAGATATTCAAATATAAAGCATTGAAACCTTTGAACTCTCTCCCATATTGACACATTACTGTCATCCTGTTACTGAACACAGGAGGTCCTATAATCCCTCCAATTCAATGCCTCCCTAAAAGGCCATGAGTGACTAAGAAAGAGTTTGGGAGGTTTCACTTCAGGGTACATAAGAAGCTTCTTCTTGTCCTTGATCTGATTAAAAAGAACTTCAAAGTCTCCTCCTCCCTTGCCCTAGATTAAACAGATTTCTTTTGTGAGTAGAAACCAAAATCTATTCACTTTGGGGTGATGGTAAAAAACTATGTAAATTACACATTTCTCTCAGTTGAAATGTTTCTGTGCTTACAATAGTCCTCTACACTCTATACTGGACACACAAGACAGTCTCTATGCAAGAAAATTAATGGACACAGATTTGACATTAGAAATAGCAATACCCCAAAACCAGTTGTAGAACTTTTCAACCTTCTTGTACATACAGCAAAGTATTGACAGGTTGCAGTTTCCTTGAATAAGGAAATTGTAAAGGAAGACAGGAAAGAGAAACAGCTGCATTGAATTATATTCACAAATTCCAGTCCATTATCAGAGGTATTAACAAAGACTACATATGCAGAGGGCCCTTGGGGTTTGGTTCTAAAATGCTCTGTGGATACCAAAATTAGTGGATGCCTGTCCCATTAAATAAAAAGGCATAGTAAAATAGTTTCCCTTATATTAAATGGCAAAATCAAGGTTTGTTTATCGGAATTTATTTATTTTTTAATATTTTCAAGCTGTGAATCAGTGGATACAGAGGGACAACTGTACAATGGACCCTTCCCATCTGTGGGGTTCAGTTCCACCTGTCCCTATGGCAAATTGGGGAAAAAAGCAGATGACCAAGTTCCATATTATTTGAACAGATTTATTGTATTAACATATCAACACTAAATATCCTTGCCAGTCATTTAGGGCAAGGGACATGATTTGAATCTTTCTGGATAATATTACATTCTTTCCCACTTCTACCACTGTATAAATATGCTTTATACCTGAGGTCTTAATACCAGTCAGTACTATATCCAAAAAGTGGGTTTATGTCCACAAAAGTTCATGCTAAAATAAAAACCAGCTGTTTTAAAGGGGCTGCCATTTTTCTCCCCTTCCCACTCTTCGTTTAATGCTTAAGAGGAGAGCATATTTTATGAATTCTGGGTCTCCACAGAAGTCAGAGCCCAGAAAAACTAAAGTTCTGGTTCTGGATATCTCCATACATCAATGTAAGCCACTTCTGAAAACCTGAATAGGGTTTGTGCCTTTAACCCAATGGAAATTTAAAATAACTATACAAGAGCATAGCTAAATATAATGGATCTCCTCTGAGGAAAGATTCATAATATTTTTGTGATCAAGACCTATGAAAACCATCTCCAACAATATGAACAACCCTCCAGGCACGCAGGAGCTGTTCACAGGAGCTCACACTCAGCTGGAATACTGTATTTTTTTGTAAGGGAATATGGTCGAAGGGTCATATCAAAATACTTGTCATAATTAACAGGTAATAAAAATAAATAGCCCTGGAATAATTAACCCTGGAATTATTTTCAAAAGGGTTAAAATCTGAACAGCTATTATTAGCAACTCTTGTAAAATTGTCTTCAAATAAATCTGTCTTCTTAACAAGAAATGTGTTTTATTTTTTCAAATCTACCTCTTTCTACAACATACCACATAAAACTGTAACTACCTTTAAAACATTGCCCAAAGTTTAGGCTGAAAGATTAGTGTACGTTTAATCAATTCTGAATTTTGATTCTGTGTCTGTTGCAAATAGCCAAAATTGTGATTAGCTCACTACTACATACACACAAACACACAAGTCTTGGGGAAATAGCATTCTACATAATATTGAAAGAATGTACTGAGAAATCCACAAGTGTTGTGGTAGGCTGAAATCTGACACATTAGAAGAGGTAGCACCTTCTGTTTATGAAAAACAGGAAACCACAATGAAGAGCACAAATACTGTGAAAGATGCATTTTAAGATTACATTAAGGAACAGAGTTGCTGCTCTGATTAAACTAATTTCAATTCTTAGGTCCAAAACACATGGTAGAAATAAACCAGATTGAGACCGATTTAACTGCCCTGGCTCAATGCTAGGGAATTTTGGGAACTATAGTTTTGTGATATTTAGCTTTCTCTGTCAGAGAGCTCTGCTGCCACAACAATTCCCAACATTCCCTAGCACTGAGCCTGGGCATTTAAAGCAGTCCCAAACTGGATCATCTCTACAGTGTGTTTTGGACCTTAGTTAGTCTCTACCATATTAATAGAGAAATACTTAAATGATTCTTTCCATACTGCTCTCTTTCAGCCTTCCCTCCTGAAAATGTCCCTGCCACCAAAAAAAACCTGGCTTTGTATCATAAATCTGAGAAGTGATAATTCATGCTGGGAGGAATACTATTATTTATCTGTCATGCAATTGATCTGAAACAATATGAAAAAATGAATGTAACCTATAATCCTAAACCACATTCAAGTCATATTTTTAGATCTTGCATGAAACAGGAACCTTGTTAGCCCTAATCATAATCAATACAGCTACCTGTACATATTGTAAACCTGACTGGGGAAATTGAAACTTGAGGAATGACCATTTTACATCTGTAGGAAATAATCTACTATGTGACTGTATTTTCCTCACAAGTCATTTAAAATTTATTTGCTACTTACATCACTAACTTCTGGTCTTTTTTAACTTGAACTTTTATTTATAAGGTTTTAAATGAAAAGGTTTGAAGAAATCTTTGTGTTTTGTATCAAGAAAAGTTTAGAGGCAAAGCATGCTAGTCAGTACCAATATTAGAAAAAAATGCTTTAACTTTGTTGGACAAGGTAGCCACAGATAGAAGGTCCCTACCATCTCAGCTAAGACCAGAAACAGAAAATACAGGCCTATGACTAACATCTTCAATTTCTTTTTCCTGTTTGCCTGATGAAGAAGCCAGTGTGACTTTGAAAACTTGCATGTGTAATTGTGCATTTTGGTTGTCCCAATGAAGATATCATTGTTTGGATGTTACTGGATTTGCTATGTGGCCAACACGGTTACCCCCAGATACCTCATTTACTGTTTATACATCCATTTTAGAAACTTTGTTTCTACCCAGTAGAACATGTTAATAAAACAAAAGAAAACAAAATAGCATTTCTCATCTGTTAATAGGTTTGCTTCTTGTATAGCAGCTGAAGACTGGTGAAGGCATCATAGATGCCATACTTGTTACCAGAGACCATAATATTTTCCTGCACTGTTGGATGGGAATGAGATCAGGGACAAAATACTCTGAATATGGTGCTGGATATCACCTTTGCCTTTGGCTTTTGGGAACCAATAACAGATACTAAGGAGGGGTCATAGCTAAATTACGGAGCCCATAGTATCAGTCACAGCTTTGGCACTGTGAAAGAAAAATACAACTTGCAAAGAGAGAATGTTCCCTACGAACATCTTAATAGTGAAAGGAAAGAAAGTGTGCCATCAAGCAGTTGCTACTGCCTGTTATAGCACCAGTGGAACTTCAAAACTGCAAGAAAGGGCCTCCTTGCCACACTATGCTTATGGATTGTGAGTCAGAAATTGAAGTACTTGGATGTGGTTAATGAAAATTGGGTCTCCTAGAGAGAAGTCTTTTGTCACCCAAGTCACTGTCAAATGGGGTGCACATCACTGAGGGTTATCCCTTTGGGGAAGCCACTTAAAGGTACATGAGAACAATAGCTAGTCCTCCTATCTGAGAAAGGGGAACAGGACATACTATATTGCTGTTTATTTGATACATTCACCTTGCATGGCTGAATAATTCTGGGGTTGCTATCTGTTGCAGGGACGCAGCCAGGATTTTAGGAAGGGGGGGGGGGGCCAGACTAAGTGCCACCATTATAATGGGGCTTGGGCACGGCGGCGCAGCAGCACACACCATTCTTTTTTCTAATGGAAGGGGGGGTCCGGACCCCAAGAACCCCCCCTTGGCTACGTCTCTGTCTGTTGGTAGAGGGATGTGTTTCCACAAGAGGGAAAGTGATAAAGGGAAACAGGAAAGGGGGAGATATGGACTTGGCTGGCAGCCACATCATAAAGGAGAATGTAACAGGGTTCTATTTGCTGTCGGATTGCTCTCTATTTAAAATATCTTGGTACAGCTTTTTTTTAAACAGACCAATGTTGAAAATGATGCTGCTGAAAGCCAGGTCAGTAAATGGAAGACAACAGCCACAGACCATTTGATTCTGGATGAACATGCTGATCTGGCCTGCATTGCAGAAACCTGGCTGGATGATGCTAACAACGGGAGAGAGGGAGCTCTGTCTGTTTTGTCCACAATAGGTGCATCCACATTGCAGAAATAATCCAGTTTGATAACACTTTAACCTCCATGGTTCAGTGCTATGGAAGTCTAGGAATTGTAGTTTTGTGAGACACCTAACCTTCTCTGTCAGAGAGCTCTGGTACTACAACAAACTACAATTCCCAACATTCCATAGCACTGAGCCATGGCAGTTAATGTGGTGTGAGACTGCATTATTTCTGCAGTGCAGATACAGCCAATGAGACTTTTGATAATTACACTGACCTCACCAAGCAAAGGAGCAAAAATCCTTCACTGGAGAACTTTTGTGTGTGTGTTGGATCAAACAGTATGGTGAGTCACTAGGCAGAGTTGATTTCTCCAACAGCCAATCAGGATTCAGGCTGGCTGTAAAGGTGGGGGCTGCTGAAGAAGTGGCTATAAACAGGGAAGAGCAAGTCAAAATCAGGGTTGAGTGTGTCAGTTTAAGGCACAGTTCAGCGCTTTCTGTTTTGAGAATAGATGGTTAGGATGCAGGCAAGGGAACCTTAACAGAATTCATACGACTTGTAACTACTGAATCACTGTACTCCTGTAACCATATGATCTTGCTTGTAAATAAAGTTATTGTTTACTTTGTTTCAAGAAGCGAATGGCCCTAAATGAATTTATAATAAAAGTCTAATACACAGCATGCTACCAATGATAACACACCAGTCAGAGGAGGATACTGGGAACTCTATCTCCAATCCTTTTAATAAAAAAGTATATTAAGGGTGAAACTGGGGCAAGTGTCAGGACTCAGGAGCAAGGAGACAAAGGATGTTTCTTGGAGCATTGGCAGGAAGAATCCTTGTGGTCACAGTTAGTGACTCAACTATCTGACAATTAATGAATCAAGTTGAATGATAACTGAATGATAGTGAGTGGACCAAGGTTTCTAGTGAGTTTCAAGGTTTTGAGAGGACTTGGAACAACCTGGAACTCCCAAGTCCCAGCCTGTCACTCAAATAGCATACTATTTGGGGTGGGGGTTGTATGCTGTTGTTTTTTAAATTACATCACATATACATATTTCAAAATTAAATCTACAAGCAATCTATTTTATGGATTAACAAATCAGGTTCATGGTCATTTCACCTTTTTCACTGAATGCCTGCAAAAGATATCCTCCCCAGCATAACATACAGTATTTACTAAGGACTGAAACAACACACAGGCATCTGTCTAACATCTCCAACTGTGTTGTTTCATCTTGTTTGGTTTATAACATCTGGCCTGATGAAGAAGCCCATGGAACTTCGAAAGTTTGCAACAAGTATACTGTGCATTTCGGTTGACCAATAAAGGTATCACTGATGGATTTTTGTTTGTATTTGTTAAATGGCCAACACAGCTACTCCTGCATGTAGACCTTAATACGTTTGTGTAATTTTTACACAAAATCAGCCAAAAATTGGAAAAGTGCAAAAGTGGAATTGGTAATTTTGTACTCCTAGGCTGTTTTAAACCCAGATTTTTTTTTCTTTTGAAATTAGGAAGTGATTCACTTGCCCTGTATCATGGCCAATTGTACTCCCCAAAGACTTCAACAATGCTGTCGGTTATTTTGGGACAGGGTAAAAAGTTAGGAAGTGCTACTGAACAAAAGTATGTACTTGTGTCCCTCTAGGGTTCCAGTATACAGTAGACCAATGTCCTTGTCTCAAAGCACAGATAGATCTCTTAAGCATCTTTACAATGGGGGAAAATGTTATTCTGGTGAAAATCATCATTAGCAACACCCAGAATTCCTTTTATAATCTATATATACAGACAGAGAGCATAAAATAGCTGTTAGTACTTACTTCTCTCCAAAGAACTTTTTCCAAAATTCTGCAGCATCTGCTTTTGTGATACGAAAGTTGTCACCTTGGAACTGGCCATTAGGGAAGATTGCCTTGATTTCTGCAAGCATGTGGCTGAAGATGAGTGAAAGTTTTGTGAGGTTTCGCCTATCAATAAAACAAAACAGGAGGGGAAAACTAAATAAAAATGCACCAAGAAAGGCCCTGCTTCTATATCTGCATATGAAGGACAACCAATAACTGAAAATGAAAAATTTGAGAACTGCTTTAATATTTATGAAGATTCCACAGTTACAAAATGCTTAATGTTATTTTTGGTGAATAACATTATCATTTCTTTGACATTTTTGCATTTTTGTATATATGCACAATATATCAAGTATTTAACATATATTATCTTCACACCATGAATAACCAGTATAAAAATTACTAATTACCCAAAAAGAAGAATATGCAATAAGATGAATGCCACTGAGTTATATCCATCTCTGTATTTAAAAATGTCAGGATAAACTATAATCAATACCTTAAATTGAAACAATGTCAAACTATTTTTTATATTTTACATACTTAAATATTTTAGCCTATCTTTGGTCAAAAAGCATTTACAGCTGTAACAATTTAAGACAATTTAATATGAATTCAAGAAAACTAAAACAAAACCTGGAATCCAAAAGACTGGAAATTAAGTGTCAAATGCTTGAGTGACCAGCCAAGTTTGACTGGTATTAAAATAAGTCCAATATTGGTGCAAATGGGATGACATTCCACCTATTAAAGCAACAAAGACTCTAGTCAGATTCTGGCTATACATCATTCAAATGACATGGTATTCACTGTTGGCATTCACTATTAATAAGGGGCCCATAATTTCTTCAACTAACCTCTCACCCGTCAAAAAAATAATCACTCTGCAAAACTGATTAACAACTTGATATACAGTGGTGCCTTGGGTTACGAAATTAATTCGTTCCGCCGCGGCGTTCGTAACCCGATTTTTTTCGTAACCCGAAAAAGCCATAGGCGCTAGCGCTGGAAAGCCGCGTTTCGTGCGAAAAAGCGCTGAAAAGCACCAAATTTTTTTTTCGTAAGCCGGAAAAAAAAAACGTAACCCGGAACAGTTTTTTCCTATGGGATTTTTTCGTATCCCGGAAATTTCGTAAGGCGGTGCTTTCGTATCCCGGGGTACCACTGTATAACAAAAGATCACCTACACGCCTTATTCTTTGGGGAATAAGAAACATTGATGCTGAACTTCTGTATTAAAAATGATAATTTCTGTTTTGTATATACAACACTGATGCATTTTACACACAAGACCCTGAGTTATGCCCTTTGATATTTTTAATCCAAAAAAGCCACATGTCAATTCCACATATCTTCTAATTAGAACCCTAAAATATGCTCCATTTGAAAACAAAAATGAAATGAAGGGTATCAGTTTTTACCTAATAGCATGCCACTTTTTCTGTGGTGAAAATTAATATGTTAACTATTTTCTTAATTGATGCCATTCCAGAATTTATCCAAATAACAGCCAGCTATAATTTTTGCATTATACAAAAGAGAAGTAAAAATGATAAGATAGGACTTACTTTTGATGTATACCTATATTTCAATAGTTACTTTAACTAGCTTAACAAAATAGATCTCTAATATCTCTCCTCAAACCACACTAAATTACAATTTTCAGTATCTTTCCCAAGAGAAATCACCCACCCACTGCAGCTAGCAAAGATGTATGATAAGAGTAAAGCCACACATCAAATTGCACGTTTTAAGGCATTTAAGGAGGGGGGGGGGACCCCACAATTTTCTGCATATATAACTTCCCACTCCGAAGTCTGCACTGAGCACATAACACCCAAATGATAGTGAGAGACTACAAACCATCTGCAAGTGATACAGCACAGAACATGGAATTTTCCCATTAATATTCAACATCAGTCTTGGAACTCTGTCAAAACAATAGTCGGAATAGGAATGTAGCTTCAAAACTACGGACCCATACAGACAGGCCAAAATAAAGCTGCTTCAGTCACTTTGGAGGTATGCTGTTTAAATGACATAAGGACTGCACTAAGGACTGGAGTGTGGCTTTGATGCGGCTTCCGGACTCTTAGGACGCACGTATCATTTAAATAGCATACCTCCAAAGTGATCTGAAGCAGCTGCTTTTTTTTTTTGGCCTGTCTGTAAGGGGCCTATATTGCTTTTTCATATGCCTCATGAACTGTGCGCTACTGATTCTTGTGAGAAGCTGTTGCAATATTTAAAGAGAAACAAGACTAGGTTGGGTGTTGTTGTTGTTATTTTGGTACACATTACCAAGGCTGTTTGTCAAGAGAACATTTTAATGGAAGTCAGTGTTGTGTCAGTGAGCAATGAGAAAAATGGCAGAGCTTAGAGCAATAGGCTAAAAAATCTAGTAGTGCTGACAGCGTGAAATAAGGAAAAATAATTAATTGCCATTAATGCTGGATTGCCAGACTTAAATATGTAGTGTTAATTGATGGTTTAATTTGTTAGATTGCTAGTTTTAAAAGAAATCATTGGATATACAAAGAATGCAATGTTTCATTTTCATCATTGCCTCCTATATACCACACTGTTCAACTATGCTATTTTTGTAGTTTTTGCATCCCTTTCCTGACCTGCAAATGTTTCAATCAAGTTGATGGCTAGAGAGTGCAACACATTTGGACAGTGCCAAGTTGGAGAAGGCTGTCCTAAAACATGATCTTGAACAATCACACTACTACATCACCCTCAACACAGGCAATCTCATCTGATTTTGGAAGCTAATCATGGTCAGAGCCAGTTAATAACATCACTGCCAGTCAAAGTGTCACTGTCAGTCAAAGTTGATGATATTGGGACAGAATGACCAATGGTGTGATTTAGTATAAGGCAACTTCCGATGTTGTCAGCTTGATTAATAACATTTGTTCACAGATCTACTGCTAGCCTTTGAAATATTGTTTGTCTGGATTGGAGAAGATGGAAAAGGAACAATGTGCTCATTCTAGCTAGATACTGATGCACTACATTGGCAGCAATAAGTCTCTACAAAGATCAGTTCATGAATCAAGACAGGAAAATTCTTAATCAGAAATGTTTCAAATCCCTCTGGAAATAGCCAAAATATTTTTGTACTATTGAATAACTGTCTTCTTATTCACTTAAAGTAAGAAACATGGTGCACAATGGAATTTTATTACTCTTTAAGGGTGAGCCAAATGCAATCTCTGAACTGTACTCATTTTCCAAATCCCACCCCCCAAAAGGTGCTCAGGAAAATAAAATCCTGATCTACACCAGACCTTTAGTGACATGGTTTGCCTCCAAAGTCCAGTGGCTAAAAGCACTATACAGTTGGCCTCCATGGTCAATTATCTTGTCGATTACAAAATACAAATGACTAGAAGTCAATCTCCTCAATTACCAGCCCCAAACAAACCTTAGTTTAGCACATCTCATACGTTTGTCCAACCAATTGGAATAGGAACCCTTTAATTTCTCAACCAAATGAAAAAAGGAGCCTTTAATTTACTGTTTCTGCTGTCACAACCCTGCTCTATCATGTTAACTTTATTTTAAAAAAATAAAATTTAAATGCATTAAATTAAGTGCAACAAAATGCATTAAAACTGATATTTCTTGAAAACTTATGGTGGCCAAAAACCAAAACAACCCCTCTTGCAGGTGATAATGGCCCGGTACAGACCGCCCAACAAGGGCGGTCTGCCGGCACCTAGTTTTGCTCCACAGGGAATCCGCAGCCTCCAGATTGTGGGACTTCCCCGTGGAGCAAAAAGAACCCACAAAAAAGCAGGTTCTTCTTGCGGCGCAATTATGATGCTGCAGTATGCCAATAGCGCACTCGTGACGTCATAATGGCACTGTGATGTGTGGACGCTAGGCGTCTTGCACGTAACAATGGTGGCATTGTTATGCCCTCTTCACATGCTAGGGTTGAGGCACGTGTGGGCAGGGCTCCCTTGGCCAACCCTTAGCATGTGACGAGGACACCTAATAGTCCCGTCTGTACCGGGCAATATAAAAACCTTGCTGGATCAGACCAAAGACTTATGTCATCCTGCATCATGTTTCCCAAAGTGGACAACCAGATGCTTTCAAGTAGTTCATAAACTGGATATGCTGGCAACAGCCCTTTCTCACTGTTCTTTTACAGCTACTGGTACTCAAACACATGTTCCCTCTGAAACTGAAGGAAACATATGGCAATATGTCTAGAAATCACTGATAACCCCATCAACCACAAATTTTAAAGCTGTCAAAGTTGTTAGCCATCAGCACATCTGATTTTGAATTTTAAATGTTAAATACATGCTACGTGAAGAAGAACCTATTTGGTTTCGTTCAATTGATGGCTCCCAGATTTTATTATTCTAAGAGGAAGGAATGCTATTCACTATCCACTTTCTCAATACCTTGTATAATTTTATAAATCTCTTTTATATCCTCTAGTATTTCCCTGTTTTCTAAACCTAAAAAGGCCTAGAGATTATAATCTTCTCTTTACGGAGGATTTGCTCCAGACCATATCCCAGTACTGAAAAAAAAAGAAGAGAGAGAGAGACAGTCCAGTTGTCAATAACCTAGGGTTTCTTCATCTCTCTTCCCATATTCTCCTCTTCAACAGTTTCCTCCTCTCTGTTGTGTAGCAATTTGAATGATATTCACAGTTTTTAATATCCTCAAGAAGAAAGGTTGTCTAGACAGTGCTGCAAAACGCTGCCAACCACTGTAAGGTTTTTTTGTTTGTTTGCTTACTTTTGTATTTCAGGACTTTCTAAAACAAGTTTCATGCAGGTTCTCCCCCTTCACAAAACACACTTTATTTGACACAAAACACTTCCTCCATTCTCTTATCTCTCTCAAAAACTCACTCTCTACTTTCTGTCTCCTTTACACACACATAAACATGATATAAGCATGCAAAGGGACCTTACAGCACCTTTGAGATTGAGGGAAAGAAGTTGGTAGCATGAACTTTTGTAGACTGCCTACTTCATCAGGTGCAAGATGTAATGTAAAGATATAATATAAGCTGATTGGCAGGGCAGTTCAGCAAGTCAGCATCAATGAATCACATGCAGGTGCGTCTGAATTTGTGCTGTCTCAATTTACAACATTTTCAATTTTACAATGTTTCTCCATAAATAAATAAATGGAAGTCTCACCACGAAACATGGCTCTCCCAGAGTGTTTGTGCCGGTGAGGTGAGGTTAGTGAGCTGGGAGAGCAAAAAAAGGAGAAGTGAGAAATGAGGGTGAGTTGAGAAAAATTGTTTTGAGTTTTGACATTGGGAGTTTTCAGTGGTAAGAAAGGGTGAATGGACTGGCTTTCCTTTAACAGCATTTCTTTACCTGGGAAAAAGGAGAAGGGGATAAAAGCAAACTAGAGTCTTGGTGTTGCTGGAAAAAAGGGGCTTTCTCTAACGGCTTAGGTGGGGGATGAGCAATTGGAGTCTGTTTTCTTCATTTGGTAAGTCACTCCACACCAAGACTGCAGTTTCTACACCTGTTGCTCTCTGCCTATTTTCTTACTTAAAGAGGAACTGTTGGCTAATGGGAAGCGAACTCAGGCCAGCCAAGCCCCATTGGGACCAGTAGGATTTGCAAATTTTGTCTAGCCTGGAAATATTAAGCACAATTGTTCTGCACTATAGTCCTCTTTGAAACTGTTTGTGAGTTTATAAAAAATAATAACTTTGCAGATACTGGGTCTGTCAGAACACATTCCTTGGGTCTCCAATGATTCTCTATTATCTTGTTGCCATTAACAAAAATAGTGAATGGAGTTGATGCTAAAAATCAAATTGTTTGGATTTGCTGGAGCAGGGGGTGCAAACCATTAATGGTTGGCATCAATTTATATTTATAAGTTCTGGATAATTAGTATCTGTCATGCAACTATGACAATAAAAAAAACCCCACCAAAGTGTGCTGTTCCATTAAAACAAAATGTCACTGCATTTTCCTTCTCAAGCCTTACACCTAATCTACTGGAATATGACCTCTATAAATAGCTACTACAAGTTCTCTGCACTTTGACTAGATCCATAGTTTCCTTAACTCCATCCTGAAGGCCCACCTAGACTATATAAAAGCAAAGAAGGAATTGTTTTTTATTCATTGACTGTAATTTTGGTCTTTCTTAGTATTCCTCAAATTACATTTGAACTTACTTACAAAATATTATTTCTACTAACCAGGAGGAATATAGTTAAGTGTGTTTAAACATACAGAATGCCTTTTTTTCCTTTTTATGTAGCCAGTGGCAGGCTGCACCTTAAGCAGAACTAATAGATGTGATTGGTTTGCCCAAATCTGAGCCTCCACAAGTTGAAGTACCCCTTATGCAAAGATAAAAACTGCTCCCACTTCCCTGGCAAGCACAACAAGCATCTATCTGTTCTCAATACAAGTGTTAAAATGGCTAGAAGACAGTCTTTGCCTCTTCCCCAAAGAAATCCACTTCATATTTTAATTCCTTTCCTGCAGTAATTATACTTCAGTTCTTTCACCCACACTTTCTTTTATCTTAATCAGTCCTTTTTGTTTCTCACAAATTGAAATGCAGAGTGTGAAAGAGTTACCAGTAGCAAGTACCTAGAAAATAGAAAAAGACTGCAGAGGAACCAGCTAAAGCAGCAGACAAAAATTAGCCTACAATATTTGCAAGACATATCTTCTTGTTATTCTTCCTAAAAATTCTACCAAAATTTGAATTAAGAAACAGGAACTTGTAAGGTGGAAAGTATTTGACAAGCAAATATTTTCAGCCTAGAGGTGGGGGCTGCTGCTAAGTTCCAAGGATACTGTTTGGGCAGGGGGAGAGAGAGAGAAAGAGACTAAATAAGGCAAGCAGCTTTGCGTATGGAGAAAAAAGAAACTAAAACACAATACTGAGCAGTGTTGTTGTTGTTGTTGTTGTTGCTGTGTGCTTTCAAGTCATTTCTGACTTTTAGCAACTCCAAGACAAACCTATCATGGGGTTTTCTTGACAGGATTTGTTCAGAGGAGGTTTGCCATTGTCCTCTGAGGCTGAGAGAGTGTGACCTTCCCAAGGCTACCCAGTGGGTTTCTGCATTCAACAGTACAGTGGTACCCCGGGTTACGAAATTAATTCGTTCCGCGGTTAATTTCGTAACCCGAAATACCTTCGTAAGCCGAATTCCCATAGGCGCTAATGGAAAAATAGCTCTCTGCTGCCCTCCGGTGGCGGAAAATAGCGCCGCGGTTTTTTCGTAACCCGAAGAAACCTTCGTAAGCCGAAGCAATAAATCCCTATGGGATTTTTTCGTATCCCGAAAAATTCGTAACCCGGCGCATTCGTATCCCGGGGTACCACTGTACTAGAGAGAAACTAAAAATGGTACAGCCAACTTCCCCACCCACTTGATTATTCTTGCTTAAAATTGAATACTTTCTTGCTCAACACTTCCAGTTCTTTCCATTCACATCTTCTTCACAATGCTGGTTTCTATGGATTTAAGCAGATGTTAACGTTTCACCAGACTGAACAAAGAGAAAATATGAGTAAGGCTACAAAACTATTTTCTAACTAGGTAGCCACTTGTCCTGCATTAACATACTATTAGTCCACAGGGATTATCATCAATTACTACTAATAACTTCTCAAGGAATGACAACAATATACTAAAAGCAATATGGTAAGAAGAAAGAATTTCCAGCAGAAGAATTTCAAAATAGACTTGCAACATCAGATTTAAGATACAACCTATATAAATATCAGTAACCCTGATGTACCAGCACCCAATGCAATTGTATCATAAAGCAACTGTGGTTATGGCAGGGGGGGGGGACCAGACAACTCTCAACAACAGTATGAGTCAAAGTTAGCCACATCTGCAATGTAGGGCCGTGCATTATACACAACTGCAAGGTAGACTGCAACACTACAACTTCAAGAAATATAAGTAGGTACTTAATTCATCATCTTCTTCTTTGCAAAAAGGTACAAAAGTACTGGTTCTCAATTTTTAAATTTATGTAAACAACCATTACTCAAATGGCCTACCTACATAACGTATAATACCTCAGCAACAAGCATGCATGATTGCTCATTTTCATTCATGAGCTTAAAAATCACTACCTGTGATTTCCCCCACCCCCAGAGTTCATGAAAGGAAGGTAGCTTACTGCGCTGACACTACAGTGCTCACATGAGTGGATAGCCATAGATAATCACTTATTTTATAGAATCATAGAGTTGGAAGAGACCGCACGGGCCATCCAGTCCAACCCCCTGCCATGCAGGAAATCCAAATCAAAGCATCCCCATCAGATGGCCATCTAGCCTCTGCTTAAAGACCTCCAAGGAAGGAGACTCCACTACACTCCGAGGAAGGAGCGTGTTCCACTGTCGAACAGCCCTTACTTTCAGGAAGTTCCTGCTAAAGTTGAGGTGGAATCTCTTTTCCTGTAGCTTGCATCCATTGTTCCGGGTCCTGTTCTCTGGAGCAGCAGAAAACAAGCTTGCTCCCTCCTCAATATGATATCCTTTCAAATATTTAAACAGGGCTATCATATCACCTCTTAACCTTCTCTTCTCCAGGCTAAACATCCCCAGCTCCCTAAGTCGTTCCTCATAGTGCAAGGTTTCCAGACCTTTCACCATTTTAGTCACCCTCCTCTGGACATGCTCCAGTTTCTCAATGTCCTTTTTGAATTGTGGTGCCCAGAACTGGACACAATATTCCAGGTGGGGCCTGACCAGAGCAGAATACAGTGGCACTATTACTTCTCTTGATCTAGACACTATAATTTTATTGATGCAGCCTAAAATTGCATTGGCCTTTTTAGCTGCCGCATCTCACTGTTGACTCATGTTCAACTTGTGGTCTACTTGGACTTCTAAATGCTCTTCCTAAAAAGACTTGCAGGTAAGATTACACCCACTTCAATTCAGACATAAATCTACTAGATGGAATCTACTTCTGCTTAAAGAAAAGAAAAATTGGATAAAAGCACTACGAAATGCATACAGCTATATGAACATTGCGAGGTTTTAAAATTGTTTATCTTGAGTGAACATACAGAAGCAGTCCAGTCACTGGCTACAGTGGCACATGTCTTAATTACACCCCGTTTGAACTACTCTAATGTACTTTATGTGCCTTTGGAAACTGCTTGGAAACTTCAGTAGGTCCAAAAATCTGCAGCCAAAATACTGATCAGGCCCAGTTATAGGGGGCATATAATTCCCGTGTTGAAACAACTTCTTTTGTTCATTTCCAGGCACAATTCAAAGTGCCGCTCAAGACTATAAAGCCCAGTATGGCTTATCTCTAGATTATCTGGAAAATAGTATCTCCACATATGAATCTGAGTGAGTCCCAAGATCTACAAGGGAAGGCTTTTTTCTGCCACCATCGCAGGCTGAGGAAATAAAAAGAGCCTTTTTGGTGGCTGCTCCCACACTCTGGAACTCCCTTCCATGAAAGGCTAGGCTGGCCCCTTCTCACCTCTCTTTCCAACAGCAGGCAAAAACCTTTTTGTTTAAGCAAAACAAGATTTAATTGCTCTAAGGGGAGCTTCTTATTGAGATGTGTACTTTATTTTTTAACTTTTGCATGCTTTTCATGTAAATAGATAAATACAGTCAGCCCTTCATATTCACTGTCTTGAGATTCATGGTTTCGATTATTCGTGAGGTCAAAGCCACTAATGTGGGCATTCCTCCTCTCTTTCCTGGCCCAATCTCTCCTTGAGCAGCCCAGGGAGAGATCAGGGAGGTGAAGGCAGGAGGTGCCTTGCCTCCCCAAGACCTTTCTCCTCCCCCATCCTATCCCTGGGTATCCCAAGGAGAGGATCAGGAGGAGAAGAGTCTCCGAGGGACCAAGGCACCTTTTGTCTTCTCCTCCCCATTCTCTCCTTGGGGTGCCCAGGGAAACGATAGGAGGAGAAGGGTTTCAGAGGGACCAAAGCACCTCTTGCCTTCTCTTCCCCATCCTCTTCTTGGGATGCCCAGGGAAAGGATGGGGGGGGGGAGGAGAAGACCACTGAGAAGGCTCTCTCTTGTGTCCTCACCAAACGAGCCTGGGACCGAAAGAAAGCCTTCTCCTGAGGATCATAATCAGTACAGCTACAACAGCCGCACCCTGGATACCTTCATTTGCTATTTTATTATAAAGGACACCATTTTACTATGTTATTGTATATAATGGAACTAGAGCATCCATGGATTTGGGTATCTACAAGGGGTCCTGGTAACTGTAACAAAAAGGCTGGCATCCTTCTGATTAGTCCCAACTAGATTTGGTTCATTCATTCAACTGCTGAGTGGTATATAAATAGATAATCCCAATGATTTAGTAGGCACAACAACAGGATTTAGGCTGATATCACTAGAAAGTCTTTTTTTAATCCTGCCTTTCTCCCAAAAAGGGACCCATGGCGGCTCACAGTATAAAGTAGATACAAAATATTACATGCTGCTGCTGCAGTCTGTTGCTTTAATATACTGCTGGTCTCAAGTACAGTTGCATAATATTTATGCTGAGAGGTTTTATCATATCTGTTATTTGGCACCTTGACTTCAGAAATTAATAAAGTAAATTAAATAGGACCATAATCAGTAAAACAACCACACACTGGATATTTTCATTGCTACAGGATGATAATGTCAATATTAAACAGCAGATTGATCTAAAAGCAACACCACGGAACAGAACAACTTGTTTGATGCTACTTATTCACTAATTTTCTGATAAATCTATTCTTTTTATGAAAGCAAGGAGAAGTAATTTTATACCACAGCTGAGTGTTCAATTATCTTACTTATGATCTATGAATGCAATAAACCAATGCTAGGGCAAAATTGCTCCTCACAAAGTGCTTTCTACAATTGTTCTATTTAATGTACACAAAACATAAAAAATCCAATTTATTCCTGCATA
This sequence comes from Sceloporus undulatus, assembly GCF_019175285.1. Taxonomy (NCBI): domain Eukaryota; kingdom Metazoa; phylum Chordata; class Lepidosauria; order Squamata; family Phrynosomatidae; genus Sceloporus; species Sceloporus undulatus. The sequence goes on along the minus strand of NW_024802935.1, from coordinate 6,012,754 downwards.
ACCAATTTTCTTTTCTTATTTGGCCAATATACTTTTGAGTGAAAATGATGCATATTTATCTCAACAGGTGAGAACAAAAAGAAATGGAATTCAAGAAAAAGGAAAGGATAAAAGAACGAAAGAAAGGGAAAGACCTTACCAACACATGCATTTACATTCACACAGTTATCACAGGACAGATAATGAAAAATTTGAAAAGGTACTTGTTCATAACTAGAAGAATGGCCTTGACCTTAGTTGTTAAAAAGTATGCATTTCTAAAACAACTAGAACACATCAATAATTCATAAAGATCAGTGTTCAAAAGCTGTACACAATAACATTAGCATAAGCAAGTGGTTCCTACACAGGGACCTCACAATCAAAACTGTAATGAGGGAGATAGCAAACAGGCAGAATTTAGAAAAGCAATAACAACAGGGATGAATGCACATACATACAGTTACACTCACACATCTCTAACTGAAATTAAGTGTAAAAGGTTACTCTGTAAATTTTATATAAAGAGGAAGGGCTTAAAGGAGGAGAAATGGCACCATGTGTGTGCACTGGAATGAAGTTCCAGACATAAGAGGCAGCAAGGGAGAAAGGGAGAATACGTGTAATAACATCACAGGAGAAAATAACACATTTGACATTTTAAAGGCAGACTGTACTCCCAGTTATCAATAAGCAAATATTTGGAACTAGATTTCTAACTCCCACTGTATCACACACATGCTAAACTATTTCCATTTGCTAGACTTAAGATCTACAATATATCCTCAACATTATTTTGATTTAGAAGATGTCAGGCATCCATAAATGTAATCATTTTTATTTTTCACTAATAAATATACAGTGAGCCCTTGTTATCTGCTGGGGTTTGGTTCGAGGGCCCCCTGTGGTTACCAAAATCCATGGATGCTCAAAGACCATTAAATATAATGGCACAGTAAAATGGTGTCCATTATATAAAATGGAAAAGTCAAGCTTTGCTTATTGGAATTTGTATATTTTTAAAATATTTTCAAACCGTGGATGCTTGAATCCATGGATAAAAAAATCCGTGGATATGGAGGGCTCACTGTACATGTTTTCTTAAGCATGTAGCAGATATACTAGAACAAAACTAAGCAAAATAGTTATCACCTCAGTTACCATTGCTTAACGATAAATTAAATGGAAACAGACATGCAACTGACTTTAATATTACTGGTATATTTGGCAGAACATTTGAGATCCAGGTAAAATTTTTAAAGTTTTGTCAATTAAGATACATCAATAGTTAAACCTTCTAGTTTGCTTACCAATTTAGTAATTTGCTATTTTAGACCATAGCATATTTTGTAAAGCAGTTATATTAGTGATTAAACCAAGAACTGACATTGATTTTACACAAAGGCCTTTAATTGAACTGACAAACTGTCTCAATGATTTGGAAAGGAAGAGAAAGGGGATGGCCATTTCCTAAACTTCATTCTGCACTGGTAAAATTTAAAAAAACTGATTACTTTATATAGTCATGCATTAAGTCTAGAAAGTTTAGGCAAAAAAATTGACACCCCCCCTCCCTCCCCCCAAAAAAACTTGGGTTGACTTATCCACAGGCCAATGTAAATATTGTACAAAAAATGAATTATTCCCTTCTCTGAGTAGAATGGTGAAAGGTGAAACTTTAGTCCATCCTAAAAACCTATAAGAAACACTGCCACATCTCTCTGCCATGGCTCCACTGACCTGTCTGAATGTCTAGATGGGAAACTGGCACTTGTGGCTCTTTGGTGCTTCCCCTCAAAGGAGCACCAAGAAAGCAGAGGGGGTCAGTGCTTCTTTTACATTCTCCCAGAACAGTCTAAGCTCTCATTTACTCAGAGAAGGGACAGTTCATTTTTCAGTAAGTGTTAATATGCTTGCATGTTCTATCTGTTTTTAAGTTTTACATGATTTTTAATCCATTTTATAGTGTTTTAAACTGGTCTTAAACTTTTATAAACATTTTTTATACGATATAGACCATGCCAGGGAGAAAGATGGCATATAAATAAACTAAATGAATGAATGAAGATAATACTGTACCTTAACTTTTGCCTTTACTTCCTTTTAGACATGTGCATATTGTTAGCCCTGCATGCACTTGGTCACCTCCCCCATATATCACACAATAACAGTTTATCTTAGTCCCTCTTCATCTATCAAGCCTTTAAGGCAGGGGTAGGCAACTTTTTTGAGCCGGGGGCTGGGTTGCTGTCCCTCAGACAACTGGGGGGCCGAAGCCAAAAAATAAATAATTAAATAATTTTTTTTTAAAAAAAATTAAATATATAAATAAACCAGGACAAACGTAGGACAAAATTTTCAAATGGAAGACACTTTAAAAAAAAATGGAGGACACACGAAAAAAAATGCTGATTTTTTAAAAAATGTTAATATAAATGCATGTTTCTGAGGCTTCTGTAGACAATTGCCTCCCAAAGGCCCCGGTAGCAATTGGCGGCAGGACCGGGCCAGGGGCCGGTCCCAAGGCCTTGCCGGGCCGCATCCGGCCCGCGGGCCGCAGGTTGCCTACCCCTGCTTTAAGGTTACAGCACAAGCATTTATGCTTGCTGGATTTTGAAAGTTCTTTGGCATCATAGAACCATAGAGTTTAAGAGACCACAAGGGCAATCCAGTCCAACCCTCTGCCATGCAGGAAAGCACAATCATAGCATCCCTGACAGATGGCCATCCAGCCTCTGCTTAAAGACCTCCAAGGAAGGAGACTCCACTACACTCCGAGGGAGTGTGTTCCACTGTCGAACAGTCCTTACTGTCAGGAAGTTCCTCCTATTGTTGAGCTGGAATTTCTTTTCCTGTAGTTTGCATCCATTGTTCTGGGTCCTGTTCTCTGGCACAGCAGAAACTGAGCTGGCTCCCTCTTCAATATGACATCCCTTCAAATACTTAAACAGGGCTATCATGTCACCTCTTAACCTTCTCTTCTCCAGACTGAACATCCCCAGCTCCCTGAGTCATTCCTCATAGGGCATGGTTTCCAGGCCCTTCACCATTTTAGTTGCCCTCCTTTGGACATGCTCTAGTTTCTCAATGTCCTTTTTGAACTGTGGTGCCCAGAACTGGACACAATATTCCAGGTGGGGTCTGACCAATTATTTCCTCGTTTGTTTTAAAAGTATTTGACAGTTCTGATATGTACTACAAAAGTTCCTATTTCTTTTCATTCCCCACCAAAAAGTGTACGTTTTTCTCAAAGGAATTCCCCATAAGACTGTATGATATTTTTACATTGTGAGTTATTTATAAATCAAAATAAAAACAAAAAGACAGGTGTATCATAAAGTTGGCAAACAACACTAAAATCAACATCCTGTTTGGTAAATAGAGCTTGCAGATTTATTCTTCTTCCTTCAACAACCAAGAGGTGGCTTGAAACCAGAGCCCCTGAAACACATGTGTTTGCTTCTCCAGGTACACAGGAATGTGCCTGTTTTTCCACTCAGATGGCAGAGCTTAGAAACATTTATTTTTGAACCCTAAGTCCCCAAAATGGCATTGCTGGGTGGGGGGGGGGGGGTTCTAGGAGGAGTATTCTGGAAAAGTAGTAATGTTTTCAAGCTCTTATCTGAAGCCCCTATGGTCTCAAGTTGATGCATCAGCTTGTCTGCCATGGAAAGGAAAGTCACCATAGTCTGCAGCTGCATGTGTGGCCCCTTGAATTTGAGATACAATGCAGAAACCACAAAGCATCAAAACTGGCATTCTAAGGAGAGGTTGGGATTCTTTAATTTTACTGTGAATTGCTTTTTGTTATAACAAAAAGATAATGAAGGATGAGCTGCATTCATATTTTTTCTGTCTTCCTCAGAAACTTAGAAAAGATAAATGCTGACATGCCAACGTTATCAGATGAGACATAATAGATAAGTAAACACCATGCATTCCCAAGCCAAATTTCTTTTACAGGTGGGTAAGACTGAGTTCCAGTATTAACACCTTCATAAAATATATATGATACAAACCAGTCTTTTTCAGAGATAGAACCTCTGTTCAATCTGTGGTTGTTTTAATCTGCTATTTTTCCTCAGCGGCAACCATCAGATACTTATGATTCTTCCCTCTCAAGTCAGAAACAGAGAATATCCCTGGGTTCTCCTTTCTAATCTGGGCAGTGGAGAGACTGTTTTTCGTAATGTAGGCCAGTTCTTTTGTTAAATTTGGAAACACAATTGATATCTATCCTTTTGAGGCAGCTCCTTTTGCAAAATAAAGGTAATTTATTGTGTTTCAGAGAAAAGTAATATAAACAGAAACCTAAGTGAGTGGATGCTCTTCTTCACTGATTAGTTTATGAGTTTCTTGGAATGTCTTGTTTTAGATCATCTCACAAAATCAAGAGGGCCTACATTCTCTGGGCACTGGAAAAGTCTGCCTATCTTCTGTGCAGCCATAAAGTGACATCATAGGCATAAATAACTATAGTTCTACCCAGTAATTAGCTCAATGGCATTTGAAGTGGGGGAAAATATTATGATAAGTAAACAGGTAGAATTCAGATACTAATCCTGTGGGACAGATATGAATTTATATAAGAAATTAAGCATGGATATATTTCCAAGTAAAGGCTGCCTGCTTTACAGGTTCACAAAATGGATCAAGCTGGCCAGACATTAGAAGCCAAACTTCATGTGGCTGGATCATTTAAGTCCAGCTCTAAACAAAACTTTTTCCTGTCCACATTGTAAGAAGTCATCCTTCCAACAGAAGAAGCCTGGGGAAAAACAGTTGCATGCCCCTAAGCTTTACCCTCAATTTATCCTGGGTCATATCAAATATCCATATTTTTGGCCCACAAACCTGTCCTCAACTTATTCACAAAGTCAACTTATACATGAGTATATATGGTAACAAGTTCCTGGTTCCTGTGATATCAGCCATTTTGCCTTTAGATTTTAATTTAGCCCTACATCTAGTTACTAGTTGCAATGAAAGTAAACCCACTGAGTCAACTGCTTAGTGGCAAGTCAGCATTTAGGCAAAATCTAATGACTCAATTAATGTACTCCAGTTCAAACTGGCAATCATATTTAGGCCTTGGAGATGAAACAAAATGGATGTTACTAATGTGGAATAGTTTTCCCCAGAGGTACCTAAAATCCCAAAATATTTTTAATTTCAGATAAGAACAAGCAAGCGAGTCTCTCTTCCCTTGGAGGCTGGCTAGGGAACTAGGAAATGGTGTAATTGCTGCTCAACTTGTAAAAAAGAAGGTTGGGCAATATATGGACTGAAGACCTCTCACTACTCCCACAAAAAATTATACCAAAGCAGGTATTCTGCTGAAATTGAGGGAGAAGAAAGTCCAGCACATTCATGAATTTAGTGTCTAAAGTTCCCTTGTTTTCCAACATCCAGAAAATTCACCCAAAATGAAGGCTAACGTAACTATTTCTCCCATGTAATAAAGAGAAGAAAACAGTAAATGTTATGCAGTGGATCCTTCCCATCCATAGGAGTTAGGTTCTGGGATCCTCCATAGAAGGAAAAAAAACACAAACTGTTTAGGCTCATATTATTCAATTGATAGCAATGTGAGCACATACGCCTCATTACAGCCATGTGCCACAAGTGAATAACATGGGGTATGACAATATGCAGGTGGCTGAATCTGTGGATTTCTAGCCAGTTGGTGTGGTAGGCCCACTGTATCCACTCCCAACTCCTCTGTTAGCAACCTCACTGAGAGAATCTCCCTCTCACCATTATGATTTGTTTTATCAGTAACCACAGTCAACTTTTGTATTTGAAGGTTACTCAAATGCCATCAATATTTTTTCAAAGTTACTTTCTAATAATCTTGCAAACTATGGCCCAGGGGGGGGGGGGCAGACAATTTTAGGAAGCACTTCTGAAAATTACAAGCATGCAATATATCACCTTGAATGTGAATATAGAGGGGAACCTAATGAAATTAGCCTTGCAGAGCTAATGTGGAGGCCCTATCTCACCTTCTGTTACATTCCCTCTATATTCAAAGCAAACATGAAAACAAATTATTTAGGCCTAAATGCTACTCCCAACAAGAACAGTTACAAATTAATCAAATTTTCACAAAGGCTGATTTATTAATTTCCACTGATTTAGTGAGGCTACTCTAGAAAGATGAAAGCAGTTTCCTTTAAGGATATTTTTCATGTATTTTAGTTCTTCTCAACTGAAGCTTCATGATATTATTTCTCAAACTTGTTTTTTTCTAAAACTTTTTAAAAGTGAAATGAGAGGGAACAAAGAGCTAAATTTATCATGCTTCAGGGCAAGTATCATGGAACAACACTGTAACCACCAAAAACAGTTGAGAGTAAGGTTTCCCCAAAGGTGAAACATGAGTCAAGGAAGAATTATTTTTCTGATGTAGACATGTCCAGTGGTTTTGGGTGTTCTTCGTTTTAAGAAATGTGAAGCTAGGTGTTTCAGCTCAACTTTCATAGAATACAGATGAAGGAATTTTCTCCACTCCAGTGCTTTAAACAGCTGCATTAGTACTGCTGGCAGCCTGCTTTCTTAAAACACTTTAACATAAATTGAATAGGTATATCCACAGTACTTCTTGCTGGGGAAAGGTCACACTTATAACTTTTGAATACTTTAACCTAGGCTGTTACTGTGCCGTAGTGCACAGTATTATGTAGCCAAAATTCATGTAGCTGTCATGAATAAGAAGTCATATTGCAGATAACAGAGATTGACTCTTCCTTGCCTTTCAACCACAAGGAGACCATGAACGCCCAGAAGTCCGAGTAATCAATATGTATAGTAAGCTGAGAGCCAGTGTAGTGATTTGAGTGTTGGACTGTAACTTTTAAGGCAATGGTTCAAATTCCCACTCAGCCATGGAAACTCATTGGGTGACCATGGGCATGCCATACTCTCTCAGCCTCAGAGGAAGGCAAAGGCAAACCTACTTGAAGACATCTTGCCAAAACAAACAAATAAACAAAACTCACAATAACATTCACCTTAGGGTCACCATAAGTCAGAAATGACTTGAAAGCACCCAACCACAATACAATAAGCAAGCTTTCAGAGCAGAAATCACTTAGGGTTTCAGGGAATGAACAGTGGAGTTCTCTAACTATGTGAATGAAATAGACAATTTTAAAAAGAAAGAAAAAAAACAGCATGGGGATTTGAAGGATCTTGATGAAGCGAAGTAAAACTGGAACGTGAATGGAAGAAGTGTTGAAAAGAGACCCCAGTTACTAGCAGCTACATTAAAAATGATTTTGAAGGCATCTAATGAAAAATTGGCAAATTCTCCTGAAAGTCTTTTTTACTAAATATATTCAACCTCTCTCAAAAGTTCTCTGTGGATGTCAAAGAAGAGCCTGAAGGTAATCACAAACTATTCATTTCTTCTCTTCGGCACTTCTGCTCCCAGAATTACTCAGAAAGTGTAAGAATAAGAAGTAACTTATATTTTCTCAATATAAGTTACATACACTTGAAACAAATGCATATGCCTCATGCCTATCAGGCGCTGTGTGAACTGTATTGATACTGGACATGGCATAGTATGCTTCCTTAGAACATTACAGAAAAAAGTAAAAGGTTGCTAGTTATTTCCTCCTTTGTGCATAATACCTGAAGCTGCTCTTAAAATATCTCTCAATTGATCATAATAGGATAATACAAGATGCATTATAAAAAATTATGAAGGCTCAGCTGGAAAAATTCAAGCATCTCAAACTCAAACTCAAATGTATGTCTGAGACATCAATCTTTTGCAACTTAGTTTTAAATTCATTTTCAATAGGTCACATTATTTCTTCTGCAACACCTTTACATGATCTGTAAGTGGCAAAAATTAATGATGTATGAGAAAAGAAACATGATGACTATTTATACTTTTTTTATCAATGACTTCTTGGAATTTGAAGAAACTATTTCACAGAACTGAGTTTGCGTTCTGAAGATGTTGTGCTAGTGAGAACTCAAATCCAAGTGCCTTTAAGCCCTGAGGAGGGACAAAATATCACCTGTCCCTTCTGCTGGTCTGTTTGAAAAAAAATGTGAATGGACTATCACTGGTGGATCTTCCATTTTCTATTACAAGAATGTAATTGTTTTTAATTCTCTTGTTTTAGATAGGATATCTGAGGAGCAAGTGCTCCTTTTCATACATGTCTCATTCAGAGGACTGAAACATCTCCATCACTAAAATTTCTTTGCCATTGTTATGGAACTTTTTAAAGAATAAATAATAATCCAAACAATTTTTCAAAAACTTAATTCTTATAAGATATCTTATTTGATGTAAGGCAGTGCTAAATGTTATGCTATGATCTGATGTCTTCCTCGGAAGGCGAAGACATTTCCATTCGGGTGTATATATTACCGGCTGTCTCTTTAAGACATCAAATGCTAACTGACCAACTTGAGCTACCAGCCCTCTGTCTGAGCTTACCAGCCTATACTAACTTTTCACCTAACCACAGGAAAACAGACAGGTAATGTATTGTCAATAGCTGCATTTTGCTTACCCAGATTATTAACCATACAACTAAATAACCTAAACTTAGATCATGAGACAAAAGCTATGGAAGTCTTTAGCATGATAATTCAATGATAGTATAGTTGGAGTTTTTGGCAACTGTACAGTACTCTCAAATGCATAGATTTTAGACATTCATATATAGCAATTATCCCAGTTTATAAACAATATTATAGAACCTTTGAGACTAACTGAAAAGGTGCTACAAAATCTCTCTACATACTAATCCTACAGACTAATATGGATATACACTATCTTTGCATTGTTACAGAAGTTATAGATAAGGCACTTATGTTATTTCCACTACACTAATCTTACATCATGAACTCCAGTGTATCAAAGCCAAATCATCCTCAACCCTGTGGCTTAGCATGAATACTGTACATGAATGAATGGTTATTCCTAAAAATGCATGAATGGTTATGCCCAAAAGTTCCAAGCTTTTATCTGGGTAAAAGCTACATGACACCTTGAATCTCAACAAGTGAAGCATTTGTCCATAGCTGTATTGTATGTTCAACCTGGGCTATGATATTATATGGCATAGTGCAGTGATGGCAAACCTATGGCACGCGTGCCAGGGGTGGCACTCAGAGCCCTCTCTGTGGGCACATGTGCCATCGCCCCAGCAGAGAGTTTGCCAGAGTTTGTTACTAGAAAGCCAGAGGGACACGGCACTTTGCAATAAGTAAGTGGGTTTTGTGTTGCAGTTTGGGCACTCAGCCTCTAAAAGGTTCACCATCACTGGCATAGTGAATGTGAAAGGTAGCCCAAATAAAATATCCTCTCAACAGTATGTTTCATGGCCAGAACATGGCCACATAGCCTGAAAAACCCACAAAAATCAAGTATGTTTCATGTATCACTTGTCCATAGAACACATAAACACACACTTTAAGACTCATGGATGTGAATTTAAACAACAGTGTAGAAAAAGTGACCATTTAGAATAAGTCAACAGTAAAAGCCAACACTTCATATTCACTTTTCACAAGCAGAATCATACCATCCAAGAAAACTGCTTAGATTTTTTTCAAATAAAAATCTAAGCAGTGGATTAACTAAGAAAACAGTCTGCTTTGCTAAAAAGAAAGAAAAGAAACACACATATACACTGAAACAGAACACCCTACAAAGAATACGAACTGTAGGTCAGCATCTGGGAAAACTTTGGATTCAATTGAAAGCCACATCAGTACAACTCTGTAATGAGCTTTCTCTCCATCTTCTTCCCACTACATCCTCATTCTTACAAAAAGATACTGGAGGAACAGCGTGTAATGATTTGTTCCAGAGACCTGGCTGAAAGGTTGGGGGAAAGTGGGAACTCTCCAAAAGTAGAACTGCCTGTTGTTCATTCTGCAAAACATTTACAACGTTTTTGCAATATTCATGTGCTAATCACTTAGCACTCCTGACAGTAATTACTCATTCCTTGAAAGCTGGAGGACATTAATACCAGTACTTGTGCTTTTATTTAGTAAAACATTTGTAAGTTAATACTGCAACATGCAAATTTAAAGTACAAGAAAATAAGCAAATATATAGCATGCTAGTATGCATCTCCAATGACCCTGAACAAGATATGTTCTCAGAATCCAGAGAGCAGTGTGTCCTTAGCATAAGGAATTTCTATTTCAATTTTATTGACTGGCTTTCTCCCTACACAATACTGAAAGCAAAATAAAACTTTGTTAATATTTACAAGTCCTCATGAATGTATTCTAAGTCCTTTAAGGGTAATCTAATTTGATACAAATCTTTGAACACACAAAGGAGTGTCTGCTGTTGAAAGCAAAAACAATGCTAAAATTCATAAGACTGGTAAGATGAAGTCTCAAGTGATAAACAATCAGAAAACTCTAATACATCATTGATCCCTTTAGCACTGTGGTGGTGAACCTATGGCACACATGGCACGCAGAGGGCATGGAAGAGGAGGAACAGGCTATGAATGTTTAAGGTGATACCACCCCCCCCCCCCCCCCCCCGGCCTTCAGCTGTCTCTGGTGAGGCAGTTAAAGGCCCAGGAGAGTAGAGGAAAGAGGGCAGATGTCATGCCCCGGAAGTTCTGTTCCCTCCGCCAGTAATGCCCAGTGCCGGAAGGCCTTTTAGTTTGGACGCTCAGCCCCTAAAAGGTTCACCAGCACTGATTAACATGTCCTTTTTCCTTCTGAAATGTACAGTGTACAATATCACTGCTGCTTTTACATATTGCTAAACCAATACTGTCTGTCAATGATTTGCAGTGTAGCTATTTCTAGCAGTATCACTTCTTCAGCTTAAGATTTCCAAAGTTTGTACATGCTTGATGTACATATCTTCATACTGTAAGAGTATACTGCGGGCTAGCTTTTGTTGAAATTACAATTCAAAAACATACCTATAAATGATTGCATAAATATTTTTGATTATGTTACAAAATGTTATTTTAAAAGGTGTCAAATGCAAATATTTTGCTTCTACAGCTCTGAAATATTTCGGTGTTAGACAAGGTTTGAAATGTAGTCAGTGCTATCTACAGATTCAAAAAAGGGGGAGAGTGAAACAAACAGAACCCAAAAGAGGAATAGAAATGATCACACAGCATCAGCTTGAATAAACAAACAGCACTTCAGATAACCACATGATTAGGCTTATCAAGTTGATTAAGCTTCCCAAAATCCAGTGACTTCATGTCTCACTTAGGGGCAAAGCAAACGGGTAACTAGGAGCGGCCTCTGGCTGTTCCACCTGCAATCAGGCACCAATTGCCCCAGGATCATGGTGACCCATTCCTAAAGCGGTCTGGCAGGAGTGGTTTTTTACTGGTCCTTGTGCTGGCAGTTTCAGCCTGCTTAGGCGGCCTCGAAGCAGCTTCCAGCCTCTTTGAGGGTGTGTGTCATCTGCACACCACGCCCATCTGTTTAAGCCCATAGTCACAATATCTGAATACAGTTATCATATAAACATGTTGCTTTTTTCTGAGGTATGTTCTGCTTAAAATTAGCATCTCAAGCATAGCTGATGGAGACATGAGAAAGCACCTTCTTCTTGATGGCTGCCCTTTGCTCTGGAACTCTTTTTAGGCTAAAATGGCCATCTCCTTGTTGTCCTTGTTGCAATATTTGATTACAACAACAGATTGTTACAATGGAAAGGTTTTGAGAAAGGCTTCTAAGAGGATGCCTCACTGTTTTACTTGCTGTTTTTAGTTGGCTTTATCATTTTAAATGCATGCTATAATGGTGATCTTTTCTTAGTTTAGGCCCGTTTTCTTCAATAAATAAAAGTGCATCACAACACACCATGTTATATAAAAGGTATATAACAATTGTTGGTAATGCAGTTAACAGTACCATTCATAGTTTATTCTTTTTCCTAACCATAAAGTAGGAAAAGTGTAAGTTGAGTTTTCAGAGGCATATGTATGTATTATTATTTTATTTATTTCATTTCTACGCTGCCTTTCTCCCAGAGTAAGACCCAATACAGCTCCCAGAGAGTCAATTAAAAACCTTCACAATGGACACAATAAAAATCACCACATAAAACAGAATAAAATCATTTCAAAGATATACAGAAGTTAACAACTCCCCTGCTTTAAAAGACATCTGGAAATTTTAAAACTCCCCTACTTTAACATTAAAAGCATGCTTAAACAAAAAGGTATTTGCCTTTCAACACCAAAATACAGCTTACTGCTATGTCCTAATTACAATGTAAGAAATATCAATAGTTTTTAGTATGAAATGCTGAAAACTGATCACTGTACCGGCAAAATTTTGATAAATAATCAGGAAAAACTGCAGGACTCTACTGCATGATGTATTTTGTGCATTTTGATACAGGTACTGATGTGTTGTGGATTTTGGATTTTTTCCATTTTGCCAAATAGCCAATGCAGCTACCCCTTCACATATTTATTAAACGTCAGGTTTCACATAAATATATACACTGCTTGAACAAAAAAAACCCCAACAACACCACATTCTGGGATAGCTCGGAAAATATGGTCAGAGAGGGAATGGAGGCAACTGAAATTGGATAAGCTCTTAGCTGTAAAATCAGATTGAACTAGTCATATTTATGCTGTCTATCCTAAAAGACTGAGGAGCTTTTATTTTAAGAAATATGCTTGGTATTACATGTTCTTAAACATACAAGTAACACTACTTTCAGCAGCCATTCTAATCAATTACATTTTAGAATACAGCAATTAACTTTAAAATCATAGAATCATAGAATCATAGAGTTGGAAGAGATCACTAGGGCCATCCAGTCCAACCCCCTGCCATGCAGGAAATCCAAATCAAAGCATCCCTGACAGATGGCCATCCAGCCTCTGTTTAAAGACCTCCAAGGAAGGAGACTCTATCACCCTCCGATGGATTCTTAAAGTTAAAAAAAATTGATGAAACACTGCAGCTTGATCAGAATAATCATATCTTGTCATAATAAGTAGAGGGAATCTAGCCTTTTTAAACCTATAGCCTCTTTTAGCCTATAACAAAGCAAGCCGAAATTCTACCACTAACTATAGAAAGAATGGGAAAAGCTTTGTGGCCTTTGTGACCCTGAGGACTGCAAGCACTGCTATCCTGCAGACAAGTTTAAACTTGTCTGCTGAAATAGAATTGTGGGGGAATGGAGGAACTGTGCAGCCACCTCCAAGATCACTGTTTACAGGGTATCAGGATTAAGTTAAGAGGAGCCTTAAACTCTTCACTCCCAAACAATCCCTATTAAAATAACTTTCCCCAGCAGGTAGCAGGTAAGAGACTGTAATTGATGCTGAGAGGGCCATGTTAAAACACAACCTGCCACCTGAAAAAATCCTCAACAAGATTCCTCTAAGAATACTACTGAAAACAGCACTGGAACTATGTTCCCCCCCCCCCCCTAGCTGACAGCCTTCCGAGGCTTTGGAAAGTTAAAGGTAAGGAAGCTGAAAACTGTATATACCCAGACCCCAAGGCTTCCCGCATGTTAACTAACACTTCCTGTTTCACCCAAACCAGGAAATCTGGAGGGATGTTCTGATTTGTTCTCAACCCATAACCATGCTTTGTAATAAAAAGGGAACAGCCAACAGAAGAAATTCTAGTCTATTTGCTTCCCAGAGAAAGGTGGCTGGCTACTTGCTCAGCCAAAATGTTCACAGAATCATAGAGTTGGAAGGGACCACAAGAGCCATCCAAAAATACACAATCAAACCACTCCTAATAGATGGCCATCCAGCCTCTGTTTAAAAACCTCCAAAAATAAGACTCCACCACTCTCAGAGGTAGTGTGTTTATCTAAGTATATATTATAGATCTGTTCTTAATTCTAAGAATTACATAGAACAGTGCTTCTCAAGCGATATGATTTGGTGGGCTAGCAACTTTACTCCCCATTTGCGGGAGACTGGTTCCATATTTGTGCCATATTATCATTACAGTGGTATGATTTCCTTCAAACCTGTCTTACAACAGAAGCTGATAGCTTGTGGACTAGGACTGGCTCACAGATCACCACTTTGAGTAGAACTGACATGAAGTACTTTTAGTGAATAGCTAAATGACTGCATATTCCTAGATTTAATGAGCCTTTCATCCCTTCACCCCATCCTCCAGCTGCCAGATATTTTTAATGAATCAAACAGCAATATGCTACTTCAAAGTTTCTTGCACAACATCCTTTATTTGTTCCTTTTAAAAAAATACAACACCATGCATTCATATTTCTAATTTAAACAACATGTTCCTGGAAAGTGTTCAAATTAATGACATAGTTACAAGTAGACAAAGCTTAGAAATATTTAAGCACAAATCTGAGCTCTCCTGGGCTATGTATGAATCACCAAGTACATACTTTTCTGGCAAAGGCTTAACCACTCCTACTATAAAAACATTAAGAGAGCCACTAGCTTTAAACAGAAAAGTGATTAAAGAGACAGATGTAAACTGAGAATTTTGTCTTTATTGAGATATAACAAGCTACCTACTAATCTGATAAAGTATTTATTTGGTTTGAGTCCAGTGTATTGACTTCTGCTAATGGGCTATTCCCGGTCCTAACTTCTCTCTCATACTACCAGTTTACTAGGCCATACCTATGAGTCAAATCCTATTTCAGCAACCAGTTCCTAGGTACACTCAATATTCTCATTATCTGCATTAACTAATGAAGTCATTAAAGGACTACTCACTTTTATCATTAAGGTGATAGCCAAGCAACTGCTAGTTCTCCTCACCACTCTAGACAGAGCTTCTGTGCTTTTAACAGTTGCATGGCAGAAAGCTATCAAGTGGAAAATATTTTCCTATCATGTCATCGTCACACCAGGAAACATTATAAATCTTAAACCACTGTCTGCCATGTGGCTGTTAAAAACCTAGGAATCCTGCTAAAAGAACCAAGATGGTAACCTGCACTGTGAGGCTCTTGGGAGTTCTCTTTTTAGAGATTAAACATTGCTTGTGATGCTTTGTTGTCCTCTTCAGTTGCTCCATGCTCTCTTGGATAATGGGAGTTATGCCATGCATTAGAAATTTTAAACACTGTAAAGAACAACCAAATATTTACTTTCCCACTTGGCCTAAGTAATTGTTCCTGCATCTGAAAAATATTACAGTATTTGTTCCTACCTCTGAAAAATTATTTAGCTCACATTTAACTCAAGGAAAACTTGTATGGTAATGACACTTTAGGAAAAACACTGTGGTATGATTTCACTTGATATTCTGTTCAATGTTCTAGTCAGCCATACTTTTTTCCAAGTTATTTGATTCCAGGTTGATCCCTATACAGCATTTTATGCTCCTGTGTACTTACCATTCTGTGGCTATTCCATATCTTTAGTCAGAGCGCACAGGAAGGAGGGGTGTAGAAAAAACAAATCAGGCAACGCCTTTAACTGGTTTTGAGTTTTTGTGGATATAAATATTTTGTGGATGTATTGGGTTTTTGTGGATATATGGTTTTTGAGATTTTGAGGAGGACACAATAGGGGAAATGAGGCACAGAATAAGGAAAGAGGTAGTACATGAATACCTAATTAATCTAAATGAATTTAACTCTCCAGGACCAGATGAACTACATCAAAGGATATTAAACGAACTGGCAAATGTAATCTCAGAGCCACTGGCAATAATCTTTGAGAACTCCTGAAGAACAGGAGAAATCCAGGAGATTGCAGGAGGGCAAACATTGTACCAATCTTCAAAACGGGGGAAAAGAGAATTCCAACAACTATTGTTCAGATAGTCTGACATCAATACCAGGAAAGATTCTAGAACAGCTCATTAAACACAGAGTCTGTGAACATTTAGAAGGGAATGCCACAATGGGTTTCTCAAAAATAAGTCAAGCCAGACTAATCTGATCTCTTTTTTTGATAAAATTACTAGCTTGGTAGATGAAGGAAATGCTGTCAATATAGCATATCTTGATTTTAGTAAGACCTTTGACAAAGTCTCCCATGATATTCTTGCAAACAAGCTAGTAAAATGTGGTCTAGACAATAAAACTGTTAGGTGGATTAGTAATTGGTTGACCCACCAAACTCAGAGGATGCTCAGCAATGGCTCCTCTTTATCCTGGAGAGAAGTGGCCAGCGGGGTGCTACAAGGTTCTGTCCTGGGCCCAGTGCTATTCAACATCTTTATCAATTACTTGGATGAAAGAATAGGGGGCATGCTTGTCAAATTTTAGGTGACACCAAATTAGGAGGAATAGTGGGGATCAAAATTCAAAATGACCTTAATAGATTACAAAGCTGGACCAAAGCTAAAAAAATGAAATTAAATACGGAGAAATGTAAGGTACTGCACTTAGGGCAAACAAACAAACAAAACAAAAAACAAAAACGAAATGCACAGATATAGGATGGGGGACACCTAGCTTAACGAGACTACATGGGAAAGGGATCTAGGAGTCCTAGTAGACGCCAAGTTCAACATGATGGAGCAAGCCAGTTTTCTGCTGCTGCAGAGGATAAGACCAAGAACAATGGATGCAAACTACAGGAAAAGAGAGTCCACCTCAACATTAGAAGGTACTTCCTAACAGTGAGAGCTGTTCAACAATGGAACACACTCCCTCAGAGTGTGATGGAGTTTCCTTCTTGTAAATGAGTAGCTGTTTAAGATTTGGAGGCTGTCTGTGGGCCAATAAAGGCTTGCCTTCCAGAACTTTCAAGAGAGCTGCAGCTTGATGATGCATTTGACTGGTCTTAGCTGAGGACTGTACGTGACAACTATGAGTACTCTGTCGTTTTGTGTTGTTTGTCTGTCTTAGAGTAGATTGTTATGAGTCTCTGTCTTGTGGATCTGAGCAGGTGCAGGTGTATCAGGGAACCTGGCTTAAAAAATCAATTTGGTAGTGTTCTCTGGGTGGAAACTGGAAGCCTGAAAGTATGTGTAGCAGTCTGATTTTTTTATAGAGTGCTGTGCTTAGAGGTCCATTGTGCAGTTGCAAAGTGGTGTCAAGAAAGTGAATTTGTTGTGTGGATTTGTCCATGCCTAGGTCGATGGTAGGATGGGAGTTGTTGAAATCATGGAGGAACTTATCAAGTGATTATTTCCCATGTGGTTGACAAAGATATCATCAAGAAATTATAGAAAGAGTAGAGGTTTTTGAGTGCATGTACTGACCAGGTGTTGTTCCAGGTTAGCCATGAAGATGTTTTCATATTGTAGTGTTATGCATGTATCATGGCAATGCCACTAACTTGGAGAGATGCATTATTCCCAAAAGTGAAGTAGCTATAAGTACAGTTGGTCCTCTATATTGGCACACTAGCCTTCCATGGACTGGAGCATTTGCAGATGGCCCCACTCCATTATTGTCAACAGCAGCACATGCACACAGCTACGCTGATGTGGCTACATACATATTGTGACTCACTGACACTAATGGGACTTGAGGTCTCATATTTTTTGTATCTGCGGAGGGGATGAAATCCCCACCAAAATCATAGAATTATAGAGACCATAAGGGCCATCCAGTCCAACTCCCTGCCATTCAGAAAATAATTTAAAAATAGAGGGCCAACTGTAGATATAAATATTTAGAAATACAAAGTGGAAGGGTTGTTTGCTACGTCTGCTGAAGTCTCATTTGGGATAGTATTCTTGTTGGCTTGTAGTCCAGTTGGTGTAGAGGGACGCCATCCCTATAGTGGCTAAGATGGTTGTTTGTTCTGAAAGACTGTATTTTCTTCAGGAAATCAGTTAGATTCTTCATGTAGCTTGAAATGGTGATGGAATATGGTCTGAAAACTGAGCCCATATATCCAGATACTCCAACAGTGAAGATGCTAATGCTTCAGACAATAGGTCTTCCTGGATTGCCTTCTTGATGTATTTTGGGTAGTAGGTAAAAGATGCTAGTTTTGGAATCCTGTGGTGTGTCCATTCAAATTCAGTTCTGAACATCAGTGGAAAATTCTCTGAAATCTGTCTAGTTCCTTCAGTCAGAAGAGGTTCTCTTACATTTTTACTTCCTCACTGGTTCTCCTAAGAATGCCAGTATGTGTGCGTGCATGTGTGTGCCAGGTTAACTGTCAAGTTATGACAACACAACAGAACTTATGGCAACCCTATGAATTTCAGGCAATTTTCTTAGGCAAGGAATACTCAGAGGTGGTTTTACCAGTTCCTTCTTCTGAAATATAGCCACAGCACTTGGTACTCTGGGATTCAAGGAATGGATTATGGCTTCTGGGGAATTCCTATGGGGATACTAAAACTCTGATTGGAATAAAAAGAGAAAAAAGGCTCTGCGACATTAATTTGTTTCATGCCCTGTTTCTGTTTCTCTCTCTCTGCCTTCAGATCACCTGCTGACTTACAACAACCTCATGAAGCTCATAGTCTTTTCTTAGGCAAGGAATACTCAGAGATGATTTCACCAGTTCTCTCCTTTGAAATATAACTACAGCACCTGGTATTTGTTGGTGGTCTCCCATCCAAATCCTGATCAGAGAAGATCAAGCTTAGTTTCTGAGAGGTCTTACTTTCTAGTATGTTTGAGATTTCAGCTTAAATAATTTTGACAGATATCAGGATGGATGCACCCACCCATGATGATACAAACATCACAGTGCTATATTGTTTAAGCAGAAAAAGACATGCCTCGTTACCTGTGCTTTGAAATGACATTTACTCTCTCTTACATGATGTATATGTATTTCAGCCAACACACAAAATATTAACACACTGTGAAACCATTCTAGGAAGGACTAAAAATGAATTCTCTTGTGCCATGTCAAATAAAAAACTACCATGCCTAACTTACTATCTAAAGCCTGGCCCATTAATGTCAACAACAGATCCACCCTTTAACTATGACAAATATTTCTGTGCACGCTGCTTCACTGTGCTCTTTGACTCAAAAAAAATTTTTTTTTCAAGAAGCTTCTTTAGCTATCAGGACACTTTTGCATCAATTTCCATTTGCATCTTCCATTCATGCTTACCACCTATTTTACTTCTTCAGAAGAAAAAGCTTCACCTCTACTCTAATTTTTTTTGTAAATAATAGTAATAATTATTTTACTTATTAATTCTGTCAAACACAGAAATCACAGCATTTCAGAATCCCACCCAGCTAATCATAATACCAAGCAATTAGATAGAAAAGTACTTCTATTTAAACATACCATTGAGTTAAATATGCATTGATTATTAATAAAAAGAAAATCTAATGCTTTGGTATCTGGCATTTTAAGCAATGAAATTGCTGGTAGTTATAATGATAGACTACATGTAGTTCTGAGCTGTTAAGACCCATCAACTGGAACCTCTTGCCACTATGGTTTAGTGTTAAAAATGGTTTATCTCCTCAGCCAAGAGCTTACTTCTGAAAGCCTACATCTTGTTTTACATAAATAGAAAATTAACTCCATGCTATAGCACTATTGGGGTCCTCAGATATAACAGAGCTTTGGGGGCAAAGAAAGCCAAAGAAATACATTTTTCAACTGTGTTTCAATATTCTGATATCTTATACCACCAGTTTCACAACTCAAACACCAACCATCTATTTGCCACACAGATCTCCAATGAGTCCACCTCTGATCCACTCTGATATTCCCAAATGTATTAGTCTATATGCACCATGGATGTCAACATATTGGTAAGCAAGCCTTCAAATCCTGCACTTATACATCTCTATAAGCTGTAACCATGTGCAAAATGATCACTTAAACACAAAGAAATAACATTTTATGACAAAAATAGTTGTATCAGAAATCTAGTAAGATGCAGTGCAGAGAGAAAAGTTAAGCAATTACTAACTGACTTGCAGAGTCAGTGTTCACTAGCAGAAATCAACTTATATGCTTCTGAACTACAACCTTTTAGCAAACACTGTGAAGTATGCACAAAATTATTACCAGAACTGGTAAGTCTATGTGAACCTTTAAAAGTACTCTTACCTGTCCTGTGACTGTTCCTCATACATCCTCTCTTTCCCCTCTTTAAATAGCCTTATAGCCCGTTTTGACTTTTTCATGAGACTGTCAATATAGATCTTAAAGTATTCATTTTCACTGAGCTGTGCAAGTTTCTGGTTGTCATCATACTTGCTCAATATAAGTCGCAAATGCTGATAGGTATCTGGTAAAATGTCAAGTATGTAAGGTGGGCTGTTCTTCAACTGAAGTTTGGGATTCTGACACAATCTTACCTAGAAGCAAAGAACAATATGCATAAATTAAACAATTTACTTGAATAGGCAAAATCTTGTTTCACATCACAAAGATAGCAGATGGAAGCAAACATAAGCTGTAAAGTCATTCCAGAACTGGTTAGTGACACAGTTAGAACACAGTACGATTTAAAAAACAAAAAGCAGAATTAAGTTCCTCTTTCAAAGACTTTTGAAAAATGCTTTAGGCCAGGGCAGGCAAAGTGTGGCCTGAGGGACATGTGGCCCCAGGGCATCTGTGTGGCCCCAGGGCCCCCAATGATAAAAATGATATCACTTGTTTCATTAAAAAGTTATTTTGGGAGGGTTGCTCCAAAATGCCCCCAAACTATATCTGAGTGTGGTAATAGTGGACAATTATGGCAACCCCGTGTGTGGAAGGGGTATCCAGTACTTTTGAAACCTCATTGCCACCCCTGGGTTACAAAAAAAAATTGCCTTAAAATGCCCAAAAATTCTAGGGGCCCAGAAAGGCTCCCAAACATGTCCTCTTATTTCTTCTTTCTTTTCCTTTTCTTTCTCTTTTGCAGGAGTAGGTATTGTGGGAGCATTGCCCTCCAAGATCTCTTGAAGGGCTAATGTGCCCCCTAGTCTTTCACAGTTCACAGCCTTTCCAGCTTTAAGCCAATATAGTCATAGAAGTAATCAAAGGATTGTATTATTACTTGGGTTTACCATGCCTCAATTACTGTAAGTACATGGAGGACAATTTCAAAACTAAATCTTCAAGAAAACAGAAATCAGTATTTTGTCCTTGAGAAACAACTGTTTAGTAAGGCATTTGTTTTCTGCAATATAGTATTGGTTTCTTCCCCATTCAGCTTGAGCTAGATTTCTCTGCTGATTTTGTCATAAGGTATTTTAAAACAATCAGGATGACCTGACACCCCATCAATCTGCATTAACAATAAGCAACAATAGACCTCATAGAATGGTTACTAAATTAACTAACGCTTATTTATTCATTACAAAAACATGCTTGAAATTGAGGAAACATTTCACTGTGATAGTAACAGTTCATGGACTTTGACAGTTTTTTATTTACTTATTTATTTTTTGTATAGCCATATGAGACTAGGTATATACTGCTATTAAGCAACAATCTGCATTTAGCAAATAATAAATGTTTCCTTGACTGTAACATCTGTAAAAGAAAGAAAAATGTTTGGAGCACTTGCATCATATTCTATGTACGTAGCTAAAAACTTTTCAGGGAACAGAACCATACCATTTGAGATTGCAGGCATAAGGGCATATCTGTGGAGCAATGCACCAGATATCATCTTACATATACAGAGACAAACACATATACCTAACCACTCTTTCACCATGTGAACAATATCTAAGATCCGGGTAAAGCACCTGAACTGGTTGTTTGAAGAAGTCTACTTGAAAAAATTTTCCAAAGGAATACAGTTCAATCCCTGTATCTGCAGGGTTCCCAAACCTACCATGGAAAGGCAAAGTCACAGATAATAGTGAAGTCTATTGAAATGAATTACTTCCAGTGGAAGATTATCATAAAGTTGCAGAGGATATAGATTCCCTGAAAGAATACCTCTCTAGGCATTTCTAGGTCCTCAAGTGCAACTCTATGGTCAACCTCTGCCTGAAACATATCATATAATCATGCTGGAGGACTTGAAAAAGCCTGGCGATAACATATTTTTTCAAACGTCAGTAAACCACAGGTAGCAGTCCCATGGATACAGTGGGAATACTGTAAATTCATTTTAGATCACTTTGGCCCGGTCCAGATGGGCGTGAAAGGATGCCCTCATCACATGCGAGGGGTGGCACTTCTAGATGCCCCTCGTAAGTGACAAGAGCATCAAAATGACGGTGCCCTGTACAGATGGGCACTGCCATTGTTACATGACAGACGCATAGCGTCCGCACATCATGGCACCATTATGTTGCGAGTGCACCATTGGCGCACTGCGACATCATAATGGCGTCTTAAGAAGAACCTGCTTTTCGTGGGTTCTTTTTGGTCTGCGGGGAAGTCTCACAGTCTGGAGGTTGCGGCTTCCCTGCGGATCAAAACTAGGCGCCAGGAGACCATCCTTTTTGGACGGTCTGTCCCGTGCCTTAGATCGCCATTACAAAAATGTGAATGGATGAGCATTTCATCCTAAAGTATCGAACAGCAAACTAAATGTACACTTCACTACAAAATTTATATAGGAAATACACCCTTGAGAAGATTCAAGCTGTATTTTAAAAAAAATGAAAACTTAACACACTGCTGCCCTTCTTTACATTCACATGGTTCTGTTGAGGGGGGAACCAAACAGATCCAGGTTCAGTAGTAAGTATGTTGGCCCTTGGTACAGTTGAAGTAGGTCAAAGTAGACAACTTCATTAGAAGTTAAGAATCATCTCATATGAATTACAGCCTGAAACAACGGGCCCAACTCACTTGGAAATATTATCATTGTTATTTATCACAGCAACAATGATTTCAACAAATTTGAATTTGTGATGCACAGGAAAGCAGGCAACCTTAGTACAGGAAATCTGAATTTGCTCATACCCGCTATGTTACTTCCTCATGTTCTGAGGTAATGATTTTCAGGTGCCACAGTCAGTTTCGGAAAAGTCTCAATATTTATTATCCCTCCTGAAGGTCAATTGTTTGCCTCATGAAAAGTATCTTAACTGATATTTTAGATTGCTGAAAAGAACTGGCAAGATGCTGCCCCCAAGGAAATAGTAATAACATAATAACACAGAACATTTTTGGAATTCAAATAATGTGACTTTTCATTAGAAGGCATTAAAAAACCCCTTTATAGCTATGAAAATAATTCAGAAAACATAGCTGAATAACTTTTCATAAATTACTTCTATAATATCTGATAATCATTGTTACTGACTATAGAGGAGGAATTGAAAAGGTAATGACAAAGTTACTACAAGAAAGAATTCAAGATAACAAGCTTTTTCTAATTGTAACTTCCTAGATAGAAACAGCAAGATAGTTTTGAATCACTACAGAAACTTCAATTTTTACAATTATTTCTGGCTGGGCTAATTAAAAAGCTATTTATTTATTTATGGTGTAGTACTGCTCATTCTTCGTGTCAGTGTTAGGATCAAGTCTGAATACCTACAGTGCAACAGCTTTGCCAAAGCAAAGCACAACTGGAGATAAGGAAGACTGAACTGGACAATGACCTATTTATTGGGAACCCTTTGTATGCCTCCATCATGAAAGAAAAAACAGACTCATGTTATACTGCTGTGTTGGCCCTTGGTACTAGTTAAATTTTTCATTGTCAATTTTAATTAAAAAAAATACTGTTTTCTCTTATTCTAGAACTTCTCTGAACACTTTCTTTCTAGTGTCTAAACCTCCATTAACGAGAAAGGAAAGTCAAAAGATTATCCAGTGAAGCTTAAGGTCAGCCATTAAGTTGCATAGTTCCAATCATGTAATGATGGCCACCAAACTTGGATTGTTTAAAAGGAAATTAGACAAATTCATGAAGGATTTCTGATAATACTTCTGATTAACTATTTCCAGGGAATTTGTGGATTTCTTACAGGCATCTGTTTTAGCCACTATGTTAACAGAAGTGTTCTTTGATCTGATCAAGCATAGTGTTAATGAGTGTCTTTTTATGTTCTGAGATCATGTCCATGTAAGAGATGTTTTTACAATGTTAGCAGTAAACTCATGCTCACATAAGTTCTGTTACTCAGTTGAACTTTATTTATCATATACTTTTATATGACATACAGTTTAGGTCCAGATTATTTAGCAAGTCATATCTCCCCATATGAGCCTGAGATCTAGCTCGAACCCTAAGATCCTCAGAAGAGGGCTTTTCCTGAGTCCCACCACCTTTGGTAACTATGGCCTAGGACCGAATTTAGGGCTCAGGAGAACGGAGCGTCCACACTATGGATTATTTTAGCTGCCTTTTACTTTAAGTAAAAAGTTGCTTGGGCTACACTCTAGAAGACAGGCCTTACATGAAATAAACAAATAAACAAAGTACTACAGGTACGCTGTACAAAATAGCTTTTTACAGGAGACATTTAACTACAAAATTATTTGTATTCCAACAAAGAATTAACTTAACTCACATGCAATAAAGAAACCTCAGCAATCACAAAACAAATCAAGCAAACAACCAGCTAAGTGAAGTAAAATAATTAGTTGTGAAACTGTATTATGGCTTCATGGAACTCATATGAGCTCTAAGAATGGCCTGTTAGAGAATTACCAGCGAACTGGAAATCGATGCTCTGGGACTCAGGAATGGACTATTGCGTCTGAGGAATTACCATGGGGATCATATGACTCTGGCTGGGGGGAAAAATGAAAAGGGCTCTGCACCATTCATTTGTTTCACGACCTGTATTGTGTGCCTGTATGCACACCTTCAAGTCTTCTGTTGACTTACAGAGACCTCATGCATTTCAAAGGGTTTTCTTAGGTTTTGCCAGTTTCTTCCTCTGAGAAGAAACCTATAACATATGATATTCAGTTTCCCATTCAGGTACTAACCAGGGCAAACCATGCTTAGCTTCTAAGATCAGATGGGATTTGGTGCCTTTAGGGTATTTAGGCCCATCATTTTATAAAGAAGAAACTGTTTAAAGCCACCTTTTAAACACGAATTAGGACCCCCATTTCACTGTTTAATATCAAATATTAATACCATTTTTCAAAACTGGAAGTGTCCAGAGTTTTGGAGTCAGGTGACACCGGTATGCTGATGTCACTCAGCTCTAGCTCCTCTTTCCACCTTCATCCAAGAAAATTGTGTTTGTACAAAACCAGTGCTTATTATTATTATTATTATTATTTATATAGCGCTGTAGATTTGCACAGCGCTGTACATAAAACAGTAAGTATATAAGAGAAAGCCTGCCTATGGCGTACAACCTAAGAGATAATAGGATAATACATATAAAATACATAGCGCTACAGGAAATGGTTCAATAATGGCAGCAATGGACTGGAGGAGGGCAAATAACTGCAACTTAATCAGACAAGATGAAGGTGCTCCTGGTCATCATAAAATCTGATGCAGCTAAGTCTAAATACATTTATTGAAATATTTCTAACCTATCTGTGCTCCTCCTCAGGATCTCTTCTGCCCATCAAACATCCCATTTACCTTCCCTTGTCAATCCCATGTTAAAACCTTGTTTCCCATCCTCATCTCTGAATATTTCTAACCTATCAGTGCCTCAGGAACTCTCTGCCCACCAAACATCCCACTTAACTCCACTTCCCTCTCCTCACAATCCAATGTTAAAACCTTCTCCTCCAGCACCAAGGAAGTGGTGTTGGTGGCTGGGAGCAGTCCAGATAGGGAGAAGGAGGGAGGGAAGTGGTGTTTCCCCCTTTAGATCTTTTATTACATGTCCCTATGTTTTACCCTCGATTTGCCCACAGGTCATATCAAAATCCATGATTTTGACCCCAAAACCTGCCCTTCACTTATACATGAGGTCGATTTGTAAATGAGTATACAGTATAGAGTATTCAGTCAATCTCCTGTATCCACGGTTTCCTTACATTCAAGTATCCATAGATTGAAAATATTTTTAATTACATAAATTCCAACAAGTAAACCTGATTTTGCCATTTTATATAAGGAATACCATCTTACTATGACATTATATATAATGGGACTTGTGCATCCACTGATTTTAGTATCCCCAGGGATTCCTGGAAGCAAACCCCAGTGGATACCAAGGGTCAACTGAACTTTTTCAAATTACAGGAGGAGGCATTAAATACTGAGCATATTAAAAAAGGCATTAAATAAACAAATTTATCACTGCTTTAAAAAACACTATACAGAGAAAATGGAATAATATATCACAACTCCAGAGGCTGTCCAAGATGATTCACATGCTTGCCACTCTCCAAACTGACATTCAACAGCAAAGTCAGCCAACACAATTGCAGTGTCATCAAACACAGGGCAACTATCACTACCCAAACCTTTTTTTACACTATAGAATGTAGAATTTTTTACTACCTAGTAAGTATACACATTTAAACAAATTTATATTTGGTCTACCACCAGGGAAAAGAAACATCAGATGCTACCTGGCCCTGGTTGACAATTAACACAGTTCCAGAAGGGGACCATACTCCCCTGTGACCACTGCAGAAGCTTTTAAAAAAAGCGCAGATGGAACAGCGAAGCAGCAGATGTTGGAGGACTGGAACTGGCTATTTTATATCCTCCCCACAAGGATTATTATTCACAAATGGTCTTTTTAAAGGCATTGTTCACTGCCTGATATTTTTCTCTTAATACATATTAGCTATCATGGAGCCTAGTTGCTAGGGAGATACATAGTATGTATATTTTAAATAAAATAATTAAGATGGCTTTCCAGTTGTCATTTGTCTCTGCATGGTATATCAGAAGAAGGAACTGACAAAACTACTTCTGGGTATCGCTTGCCTAAGAAAGCTCTGTGAAATTTATAGGGTCTCCATAAACTGACAGCCAACTTGAAGGCACACATAATATATTGAAGCGGCTTTTATAGGTGCCATTTTTAAACAAAATTTGGTAAACAAAAAGAACTTAGAGAAAGCAATATATTTACATAAAAATCACAAATATAGTTCACTTTATCTCTTGTCCTACACATATAATTTATGTAACAATATGGCTTGACACAAAATATAGGTATGACAAAACTTACTGAGCCCAAGTGAACACCATCAAAATGTATGTAAGAACTTATCCGAAACCAATTTACTTGAAAATCCTTCATTAATGACATACAAAAGTCCCAAACACTGCTTCCAAAGTTATCTGAGTAGGCACACAAGCCCCAAGATGACCAAACCAAAAAAGTATGACATCTCTAAGTTACATAGTTATAGGTACCTGACCCAAAGGATTCCTCTGTCAGCCTTGATACCGAACAAACTTTATTACATTTTTATTAATATGAATATTTTCAATGTAGATATTTTATGGATAGCACTGTATTACAGATATATTTATATATTTTTTCATTTTACTATGCTTTGCTTTCAACAATTCATAATCCAATGTATTCAGAAAAGTGAGTTTGACTAGAACACTGTTTAAACATTCTCTAAGTAGGTAAAATAAACAAGGGCAACATGCTAACCCTTCCCCCCTTGCTGCTGTTCTCCCTGTGGAAAAGTAACCGCATGAATGTGAATATCTCCTCTATTCACTGTAGTTCTCCCTATGGTCTGGAATGCTCATTTTCTAGCACTTTGGATCATGTGGCGGACCTCCATACATAGAGGAGATTCAGCTCTTCAGAAAGACACTGTCCACATGAAGAAAACGATGGAAACATGTGAGGAAAAATATATGAGGAAACTTGAGATACATTAAATATTCCATCTGTACCTGTTCCATTTCTATAGGTGGATTCTGACTTAACCAAGCCTCTTGCTACATTGCTAAAATACACAATTCTGCCTAATACAATGATCAGAGGAATGAACCTATTCTGCATGTTCTTTCACCAGATTGGTACGTTAGTACTTACCTGAGAGACGTCCCTTTCCAGCAGAGAAGGTCCGGGCAGTTGGGGGTTTGTTTGTTTTAAAAAAACAAAGACTTAATTTGGAGCCTTCTCCCATTCTCTAGGAAGAATAGTCCCATGCATGAAGAAAGCAATGCAAACATGAGGAGATGGGGCTACAGCACTCCCTTCCTCGTGTGTTTGTTCAATAGTGCCAGAACAAGACTTGATTTAAGAAAACAAACTCAATCATAGTTCATTAAAAGTTTCTTTAGAAAGCAGCCAACAATACATACTGATCTTATTTTTATTTATCTGATGTTTCTGGACAAATATTAATAGGTGCTCAAATAAAGCTTGTAAGTGTAGTACAAAAATGAGCCAAATCAAGCATTGAGCTCAGCTGCTTCCAGTACATAAGGTGTAAAATCATGTGACCTATGGGCTGCATGTGGCTTTAAATATGTTTGTGTGGCCCTTGGCCCTCACCTGTCAAAAATATTTGTTTTGTAAATAAAAGATGACTTGCCACTACTAGGAGTTTAAGCAGCAATTACACATCTTAAACACGTTCCAGCCCCCTTCCTCAAACATACACAATTTTTACCTTAAAGCCTCTCCTCTTTCTCCAAAATCTGAAAGTGAATCTCCAGACACTTCTGATTTTTTTTTCAAGGGGAGGGAGTTCTGTAGTTCTGTGCATCCCTTTGTGTTCTTGGGAATGGTGAATTTGGTGCCAAAGACCAACTATTTTTACCTTTAACCCTTCCCATTTTTCAAAACTAAAAGTGACTTCCAATAATTTCTGACTAACTTCTTTTTCCTTCTGGATTTAGAGGAGGAAGACAACTTTCGTGAGCTCAGTGTAGACCCTTAGAGGTTCTGGGGATGGGATATTAGCCTCCAGGATCCCAAAACTCTCTCTACAGGAGACTGCCCAACACATTCATCCTTTTTCCTCATAATGAGATGTAATCAAGAATTTAAACTTTCACTTCTGAATGACTTATTTTCTTGCAAACCTGTAGTTTACGTTTTTAGACCAGCAGTTCCCAGCCTGTGCTCCGGGGAGCCCTTAGGGCTCCACATGTACTTCCCAGGTGCTCTGCAGCTGCTTCAGGAAGATGAAAGAAATAAACATTGAATGAAATTAAAGAATAGGTAACACTATTCCTAAAAACTATTAACTTGTAAGACATAGGATAGGCCTATTAGGGGCTGTGCCACAGAAAATGATTCTAAAAAGGGTTCTGTGAGTCAAAAAAGCTGGAACTCCTGCTTTAGACCTGTAAGACATTCCAGGATTTGAAACCATGCTATGATCCTAATCAGTTTGAACTTAACACAGTTAAAATGAAATGGAATTATTGAAAACTTAAAGGCTTGCTATCTCTTCCCCTCACATAGTGGGGGCAGTGGGAAAAGGTGGAAATCCATGACTTCAAGATTTGCCTGTTTATTTTCATACAGTTTACCATTATGACTGAACTGGCCCAGATCCATGAGGAATTCAGGCCCCCAAGTAACTTCACCATACAGTTTCTGGCACTGTTTCTCACAGGACTGCTTTATAAATTTAATAGTTTCTACTCAGCCATGGAAACCCACTGGATGACCTTAGGCAAGTCACTCTCAGCTGAGGAAGGCAAAGGCAAACCCCTTCTGAACAAATCTTGCCAAGAAAAGCCTGCAACGTATGGGTCGCCATAAGTCAGAAACAACTTGAAGGCACACAACAACAACAGCTGGCTGTTAATGTACTTAATGCAGGACTTCCTTTGAAGAATGTTCAGAAACTTAAGCTGGTCCAAAAACTGACAGTCAGATTGTTAACTGGGGCTTTCTACAGAGAATACACAATCCCTTGCAACAGCTCTAGTGGCTGCCTTTTCCTCTGCAAGCACAATTCAAATTGCTGGGTTTGACTTATACATCTTAGACCCAGGTGATCTGAAGGTCTGCATTGTCCCACAAACCTACCTGTTTTGAGAACTTCTAGGGAGACCTTTATTTCTGTTCATACACAGGCTTTGGACCCCCTTTCTATATAGGTTAGATTGGGACTTTGTTATATTTTGCAGACAGATAAAGTCTTTCTTGTTCTTGGAGAATTGCATTTTTAGTGGAAAATTAGCCTTGTATACCATGCTGGATACTTTTTTGTTTGTTGTTTTAATATTTTATGTTCTTAAATTGTTTTGACTCTTGATAGATAAAATACATAGTATAAAAAAAATAGACTATGTTATTTTTTATTGTTGTTATCTGCCTTGAGTCCTGAACTGGGGAAAAGGTGAGCTATAAATAAATATGATAAAAATCATAATAGCCTGCAAAATCAAATTATAATACATATTTTGACTACCAGTTACTCAAAGTTAATTGCTGATATTCTTTTACAATCTTTATTAAGCAGAGGCTTCTTTCTGCCTTCTTTTAACTGCAGCAGCAGAACCTATTCTGTGTGCCTAAATACTGATTTTGTTCAAATGTTTCCTCGTAACTACAAAGTACCAAATGCTCAATTCTAGATGTAAATCACAGGATTCTAAAACCATGACATCAGTGTGTCTGGTGCACCTTAAACTAATTTAGAAATAAAAATCTGATGAACTAACAAATATCCAAAGAGGAGGCATTAAGAGACAACTAAGAACACTTATCCATTAAGGAGGAGAAAAAGAAAGGTGCTATATCCAGACTGTAGCAAAGAGGCCAATAAATGGCCTTGAAAAAATACAACTGCATGGGCTCTAAGAAGTTTACTTAAGCAAATTCATGGAATACTCCACCTCTCTCCTTACAGCCCCTCCTGCAACTGACTCTCCTGAAACACGTGGGTTGAGGAAATAAGCATCCAAAACAACGTTCATCAGGATGATGCTCTGATCCTAGGGAGTGGGTGTTTTGATGAATTTGCTAGGGTTCAAGCTGTTCTAGAAAGACTACATAAGTCAAGTTTTGGGATAAATAACTCTAACTAATGAGAGTCTCCTCTTTAGGATATGTAGCAGTTGAAACATAAGTAGACTCATAGCTTTCTAAAAGTCTGGAAATAAAGTTAGAAGAAAATTTGAGAAAACAATAACCATACATTTGGTGTGACAACATTTGCTTTGCAGTCAGCTGGTGCAGCTACATGAGGGATAGAAAGCATGTGACTCATAGACTGCATGTAGTGTCAAGGCCAGCATTTCCTGAAAAAGCAAGAATTAAAAGCTTCTTGCTATGGAACAGGAATGCTGACTATTCAACAGTGTCTACCATGATGAAAATAAGCAAATTCTACAAAATATATTTTGTTGCAAATCAAACCTTCACAGGGAATTATCTTCAAGTAGTAGCTACTGTGACACACAGTCCCTTGTTTAAACACAAACTCCATTAGCTGTTTGGCCATTCAGAAAAACCAAGACAAGGTGTCACGGTGTTCATGAGACAGCTTCCTGTAACCCAGTACTTCTCAAATAGTG
>NW_024802935.1:5974973-5981481 GCF_019175285.1 Sceloporus undulatus | reverse complement strand
GCATGACAGAAAATAATTGAGAAGCACTGTAACCTGACTTTAGAGTAACAGCAGACAGCCTCAAGAATCTCTTCTTCCATACAATCACAGAGTTTAAACCAAGGATTCAACTATGAAAAGTGCATGGCATCTGAACTATAAGTAATGTGAGAATAAAATGGGCTGAAACAGTTCCCTATACAGGCTTTGTTAGAGATTTTTGGACAGGCCCAACTCTGTAAATATATAAATCGTATTTTAGTCAATGCTTTATTCACATGGGCCATATACACTAATATTTGAGGTACCGACAAATTAGTGCTTAGAGCCGTATATATGCTACTCTTAATGGTATCATAAGTAATATGATGTTATACCACCAATATAACCAAATCTTTGAGGATAAGTCAGAGCAGTGCTTCAACTCTATTTCATACGTGTCCCAAACATCTAGAGTTCTGTCACATTTGGCACCAGCAGCATGCAAGGCAAATGGAACTGGAAAAGTGAAATATCAAGGCTTTTAAAAAATGAAGAAATAAATCCAGAGAAATCAGATAAATATGGTTAGGATTAGTGTGACAGTAAGATAAGCTGCATGCAAAAAACAGCAGCAGACACAGAGAAAATGAAAATGGAAAAAATAAAGGTTCTTTTCCAAGAAACAGGATAGATTAAAAAAAAAACCTATGATGCTTGAAATAATAAATAGCCTGGTGGAATTTCTATTTGAAAACCAGCATGTGTAACAATCATGTTTAAAAACAAGTGTAATAGAAAGATGTTTAAAACATCGCTTGTATTTATATCTTTGACCTGACTGCAAGACATTTTGACAGACATGACCTATGGCATGCATGATTTTTGGCAATCAAACACTGTATGTATGACACAATAGAGAAGGTATTATTTGATGGTCTTGATATTGGGGGGCCAGGAACTCACTAGACTTTACTACCACTTGGATCAAATCTCTAGCTATACAAAAACAGATCCAAAGAACCCATAAAGAAGCCTTTTAACCCTCCAGCAGCCTGCTTCTACCCATGTTTACTATATGTTCTACTCGAATGCAAAGTGGCTTTCTCTTGGAAATGATGTCATGCTTATCCAGTAGAGCATATACTTTTTATGCAGAATGCCACTGATTCAGACCTTGGCATCTCCAGTTGGAAGGATCAGGTAAGTAATGATATGAAGGCTCTGGCCTCACAAAATGATGGAGAATTTATGGCGCATAAATTCAGATTAGATGAACAAATGGTTTGACCTGGCATAAAGCTGTTTACTCTGTTATTCTCAGGTAATGACCCTATAACTCAGCCCTATCTTCTGCAATTTGCTCAACCCAGAAATGTGTTTGTTTGTTTCAACTGTACCAAACAAAAATAATCCAAGCATAGACAGCATCACTCCAGAAAAGAGCAGGGTTCACAGAGAAACCATAAACCAAGACTAAACCTTGCTGGCACTTGGAAGTACAGTCATCCCTACTTATCCATGGATTTTTAATCCACAGATTCAAGCATCCACGGATTGGAAATATTCCAAAAATGTATAAATTCCAAATAGCAAACCTTGATTTTCCATTTTATACAAGGGACACCATTTTGTTCTGCTGTTATATTTAATGGGACCTGAGCATCCATGGATTTTGTTATCCACAGAGGATCCTGGAATCAACTCCAAGTTCCCACTGTATAGAACTTTTCTATGCTTACAGACGACTTTAATCTGAGTTACTGTGGCGACCTTGATCATAATGATGACTGTATTTGATGTTTTTTTCTAAACTCTCTGGAATAGTTTTCACATGATGATCCACATTACTTCCTATGGATCCAAAGATGGACTTCTATACTATACCAGTGTGTATACAACCTGTACCCAAAGGACACTTGTGGATTATTCATTCTCCATCCACTGCAATACAGACTGGGACCACTGGGATGAATAGGTGATCCACAAGGATCAGAGATAAGAGCACCCTGAAGACATTTAAGCTTTAAATACCTTCTTGTTTTGAAGGTTCTGGACCCCTCACTTTGATAAATAACAGACAAGGGCTCCTCTAAATGGCCATGTTTCTATAGAAACATGTTTATGCTCCCAATGGACCCAGTAGTTCTCAGGCCCCCAAAGGCTGTGTATCAAACCAAATAGTAACAATGACCTCCACAGTTAAGACTACCCAGTAACTGTAAAAAGCCCACAAATGAATACTACACATGAATGAAGGCTATGAAGACATATATTGCTAGCCAAATAAGTACTCTCGTGGACTCCCAAAATGTGTTTTTAAGAGAACTGAGATTCTGGAAGAATTTTGGATGGTTATATACATTATCCTGCTCTGTAACTCTGTAACCTTAGAGGTCTTTAAACAAAGGCTGGATGGCCATCTGTCGGGGATGCTTTGATTTAGATTTCCTGCATGGCAGAATGGGGTTGAACTGGATGGCCCTTGCGGTCTCTTCCAACTCTATGATTCCATGAAATCTGTATATAACATTATAGATTAGTCATCCTATAGCTTTCGAAAAAGAATAATTCTTTGCTCAAGAATATAATGAAAGCTGGTGCTCTTACATTTTGATGTAATCTTCATAACCAAAACTGCTCATTTTGGTGAGGAACACATTTTTCTGGAGTGAACAGAAAGGGAATTCACAGACTCACTTTTCTCATGGAATATTCAACCAAATAAGTGGTTCTGTTTCAGATATGTTCTGAAATGTGTTTTCAATATATCATTATACATCACACCTTCGTGGGTAAATGACTTTGCAAGATCTACTCATACAAATGTCACATAACATTAAAACCATACACTGAGGCTTAAATTCCATTGTTCATGTTAAAAAAATACCAGAATTGTTTCCATTCCTCTAAACTGCAGATTGAACTGCATGCGTATGATTAACGTATGAGTTAGGCTTATTACGTTAGCTGAAGTTTCACTGCCAAGGAGATACTGTAAGTGATCCAATGTGAAACCAAAGACACACTGAACAATTTGGATGAAACAAGCTGCTTGTTCAAAACTTGCTGAGTCTCTGTTACCTAAAGAACCCTTTCCATCTGAAAGCAAAATATTCAAAAGGGGGGAAAAGGAAGCCCCCCTCCTTCCACGCTGAGAGAACAAATAGCCAGAGGCCAAATAGACACAGGGCATCTACCACAATCCAGAAGACAAGGAGACTCACTAATCTGACAACGCCGGTTCCCATGTACACATATGTACCACGCTCTTCCCTGACAAGGAAAACAACATTTACAGACTCACCACTTTATCCATTAATTTCCAAGTTTTCTCCACAGTCCTGCGATCAGCAGCTGCTTGCTTTGGAGGGCCCACTGCATCCTGAATAGCATCAATGAATCCCAGAATGCGCCCTTTGCGGGGGTTTCCTCCTCGGCCTCCTGGGTTCCGGCCGTTGAGGGAACTGGCCATCTGGGATCTTAGTTTGCAAGAGGAAAGAAAGAGTGCTGTGTGAGAGCCTTAGACACACATGCCCACCAAGCAAAACAAGGCACACGGACTTCATCTATTCACCTGAAGGCAAAGCTACAGTACAGCCAGAGACCAGTTTAACTTTGGATAATGAACTGCAATAACCCACCCACTCCAACCTTTGTGCAGGAAAAAGTAATCTTTGATCTAACGTCACACGGTGCAACGCAAGGCATCTTATGGAAATAAAAAGTCTTCACCATCATACTTTTCCTGCCATTCCGCTCTTTCACAGAATCCTAGAGTTGGAAGAGACTGCAAGGGCCATCCAGTCCAAACCCCCTTCTGCCATGCAGGAACTCTCAATCTAAGCATCCCCTGCTTAAAGACCTCCAAGGAAGGAGACCCCACTGCACTCCAAGGGAGTTTGTTCCACTGTCAAACAGCCTTTTTAAGAATCCCAAGCCAACATTGTACATAATAATAATCACTCTTCCCCCCAGTTATCATGTAAGGTCTTTCTCAATCCTCTTCCCACCCCAAATGAAACTCATGCTGTTCCAGATAATTGCAGCCACATGGATCTCACTTTGATAAATAACAGACAAGGGCTCCTCTAAATGGCCATGTTACTAAACAAACTCCGCAGCCTGGAACGAAATTTGGGGGAGGGAGGGGGGGGATATCACAACACAAACCACAAGGATCCTGCTTTGATAAGTAACAGACACAGGCTTTTAAAGAGGCTGGATGGCCATATGCCAGGGATGCTTTGACTGAGAGTTCCTGCATGGCAGAAAGGGCTGGACTGGATGGCCTTGCGGTCTCTGCCAACTCTAGGATTGCTGTTTTTGTGTGTCTTCAAGTCACTTCCAACTTATGGGACTCCTAAGGCAACCTATCAAGGGTTTTTCTATGGCAAGACTTCCTCAGAGGAGGCTTGCCATGACCTTCCCCTGAGGCTGAGAGAGTGTGACTTGGCCAAGGTCACCTGGTGGGTTTCCACATCCGAACTGGGATTTGGACCCTGTCCTCCAGAGTCCAACATTCAAATCCACTACACCAGACAGATTATCTACCTAATACTCCAATATACAAACGAAGCAACATTTTCTAAACACAAACCCATGACATTAAAACCCCAAACAGCCTGGACTAAAAAGGGATCGCCCCTAAAAGAAGACTCTTAAGGAAACAGACATACATCCAAGCCCAATTTTAAGAAAGAGGTCGGAGGAGGAAGAATCGATACTGTATTTAGATTCTTGGAGATACTATATATATATATATATATATATATACACACACACACATTCTTGAAGAGAGATTATACATATATATGGAAAAACCAATCTTTAGATTTTTGGATACATTAAATATACAAATAGGGAAGACTCAACCTTGAGATCCTTGGAGAGAGACATTAAATACATACACATATATACTGTCTATACCTACAATTTTGCCACAGTGTCTGCTATTGGGACGCGGCTATTGCTTCAATTTAAACAAGCACAAGGTTGTCCTTTTAAAGAGGAGGAGGAGGAGGAGGAGGAGGGAGGGCTGCCAAAGGGAACCCAGATTTGTAGATCCAAAGTCTCCCAAGACTGGGTCAAAGCAGCAGCAGCAGCAGCAGAAGGAGCAGCGTAAAGGCAGAGTCCCCTTCTTCTTCTTCTTCTTCTCCTCTTGCTCAAGTTTGCGAAGCGGAGCCCGAAGGAAGGAAGCCAGCCCCTCCTCAGCCCTGGCTGCCTTCCTTCAGGCAAGAGCCGTTCTTCCAGCGGTGATTAAATCCCAGCACTTTTCCTGGTTCCGGCAGCGGTGGCGGCGGCGCCCACTCCTCCAGGGCCCCTCCTTTCCCCCTTCTCCCTTGAAGCCTCCAGGAGGAAGAGCGGCGGCGGAGGGGGACCTGGGCGGCTCATGCGTCACGGAGGAAGGCAGGCCCCGCTCCGGCGTCCTTGTCTTTAACGGGAACCGCGGCGGCGGCGGCTGCTGCTGCTGCTTTCTCTGGCCTCTGCTTGCGGCGCATGAGGGGGCGGCTCTGGAGTGGGCGTGGCCAAGGAAAAAAAGGGCGGCGCTAGGACCTGGCGGCGACTTGCAGCCTCTCTCCATTCTGAACAACATCAGTCCAACTGCGCATGCGTATTGAGCAGCAACTTCTATCCGCTCCTTTCCCCCTCCCCCCTTTAACGGTACATTCTGTGGACTGTAGCCAATCAAACGTGAGCGCGCGACAGAGAAGAATACAAGGCTGTGATTGGCTGAGCGCTCCTCCTGCCCCCCCCCCCCCCCCCCCCCCTCATCATCCTCTCCATGGGTTTCCCATAGAAAGGATAGGGAGGCAAAGGGCCATAGGGAAAGGGATGGGAATGATTGAGGCCCTGTGGGGATATTGGACAGCCATACTGACCCTCAGGAGGCGCCATTGCTGTTGTTGTTGTGCGCCTCCATTACTGACTTATGGGGACCCTAAGACAAACATATGGAATCCTAGAGTTGGAAGAGACCGCAAGGGCCATCCAGTCCAACCCCATTCTGCCATGCAGGAACTCTCAGTCACAGCATCCCTGACAGATATATATCACACATCTCAGACCTTTCCTGTACCCTTTCCTGTATTGCTATGCATTATTTATATGTATTATGCTATTGTTTCTTAGATTATTTGCCATGGGCAGGTTTACTTTATTTTATTGTTTGTCTGTACAGCGCTGTGTAAATCTACAGCACTATATAAATAAAGCATGATAATAATAATAATAATAACAACAACAAAGACTTGTGGTATATTTGCCTGAAGGTCAGAAATGACTTGAAGGTGCACAGCAGCAAAGGAAAGCTGGTGTGATGTGGTATAAGTGTTGGACTAGGAGTGCACTGCTTAAAAAATGCAGCTTGACTCACTTTAACTGCTGCCATGGCTCTCTATCTTACAGAATCCTGAGATCTGTAATTCTGTGAGGCAAAAAAAAGGCTAAACACCTAGTAAAACTACAAATCCCAGGATTCCAAAGGATGGAGCTACAGCACTTAAAGTGGTGTCATACTTCATTGTTTATACAGTGTAAATGCACCGTA
>NW_024802935.1:5944142-5959973 GCF_019175285.1 Sceloporus undulatus | reverse complement strand
GGGGTGTGTGGAATTTCCCCCATGAGTTTCTGGGTAGCGTGCTAGACTAAAGATATGTATTTCAAACAACATGTCTAAGAGCAGGTTGGACTTGGAGAAATGCTGTCTGAATGAAAGCAAGCATACAGTGATGTTTCCATCCTCTTCTCTTTCAGCCTTTCCAAAAGACTCTCCTGCAAGTTGGGAGACCACTGAATCAGGTGGGCTGTGGGTTAGGACAAAAGTGGAATCACTGCAACTTGTTTGGGGCACTTTACATTAGTGGGATCCCTGCTCATGTAATATACTTCTTTCCACTTTTTCAGTGGTGGCATTCTTTCTTTCAGTGCCCCTTGTACAAGCCCATGCTGCAGGTTTCTTCAGCCCTTAGGAGAGGGTTCTTTGTAGGATCTAGGGTAGGAAAATCCAATCATCTTTACTCATCCACAAGCATTTTTCTGGAATTAACCCTACATGTATTTCTTACAGCAGGGGTAGGCAACCTGCGGCCCACGGGCCGGATGCGGCCCGGCAAGGCTTTGAGACCTGCCCCAGCCCGGTCCTGCCGCCGATTGCCGCCGGGGCCTTTGGGGGGCAATTGTCTATAGAAGCCTCAGAAACATGCATTTATATTAACATTTTTTAAAAAATCAGCAAATTTTTTCGCGTGTCCTCCATTTTTTTTTTTTAAAAAAGTGTCTCCCCTTTGAAAATTTTGTCCTGCATTTGTCCTGGTTTATTTATATATTTAATTTTTTTTAATTTTTTAATTATTTATTTTTTGGCTTCGGCCCCACAGTTGTCTGAGGGACAGCAACCCGGCCCCCGGCTAAAAAAGATTGCCTACCCCTGTACAGTGTCAAATAACATGGCAACCAAAAGCTAACACTTTTTTCAGTTTTCTTGTAGAGGCCATGTCTACAATGATTTTTGAGGGGTGGATTCATATCAGACTAACAGTAAATAGATTATGTTGAAAACTTTGTAAGCACAGTCTTTAATTCACATTTTGAAGATGTGGAACCTGGTTACAACCAGCTTTGCTTGGCTTTTTTCCCCTCTTGGTATGTTCAGATCCTGCAGAACTACAATAGTTGCAGCTGTGGGAGAGGCTCATATAAATTGCTGGCCACAATCTAGTCAAAGTGAATCATATTAAGTCTCATCTGAGATTAGATCCATTGAAATTTAGTGTGGTTTCCTTCTGAATAGATGAACATAGAACTGAGCTGTGCATCTCTAAAAGACTAAATTCTTTATTATTTGAAATCAAATTTTGTCACATGAAACACAGAAAAGAGACACAGAGGTGCGTTACAGACCGCCCCTTTGGAGCGGCCTGTAAGCAGCCCTTTCCCCGCTGTATCGGGGCCTCAGCTGCCACAACGGCAGCCTCCGAGGCCCTGATCTGCCCCTTCCCTGCAGCCTGGAAAGGGGTGTCTTTGGGGCTTCAAGCCCTGAGGACACCCGATGGCGGTGGGGAGGAGGAGCCCCTTTCTCCTCTGCGTTGCTGGCGCAGCCATGTAAAGGCTGCACCCAGCGACGCAAACCCCAGAAGGAACTCCGTTTCAGAGCTCCTTCTCGCACCGCAGAAAGGGTGCTCTAGGTGCCCTCGTGCGGCGCGACATCACAACCACGCCACCTCATTTGGAGGCGGTGCGGTGGTGATGTCGTAATGGCGGCCCCCATGTAGAACGGGCGCCGCCATTTTGTACGGACTGGGTCCATACTAGGGTTAGGTCTGTACTTTTATGCCCGTCTGTAACGGGCCACAGTTTCTTAAATTTAAAGTTTCCTATGGTGATGCAGAATCTGCAATTTACAATTGATCTCAGTTTACTACCTGAATTTTAAAATGGAAATGTGTGTGTGCCAATTTCAAATTTATAAACTATTTGAAGATACTTTTTTTGCTGTTTTTCTACATTTCATTTTCAGTTCAGTGTAATTATCCAAAAAGCAACATCTCAATGTCCTTAGATTTGTTGAAGTTTATTTGTTCTATAATCCTACTTGGTTGAATCTTGGCTAAAATTATTTTCTGGAACTTCGAATCATGTGAATTTTTGGCTTGCCTAAATATAAAGCTGAGTCAGATTCTCAAGAAATCTCTTTTAAGGGTAAGCCCTTAATTAGCCAGCCAAGTGAGTCAGTGACATCCTTCCATCCCTTATGCAGCTGTTATGATGGAAATAACTATTTTGCTTATCCCCATAAAGGCTCTGAACAGCAGTAGCACAGCTTTTTTTCAGCACATAGGATATTCACAGAAATCATAGAATTATATAGTTGGAAGAGACCACAAAGGGCATCCAGTCCAACCCCCTGCCATGCAGGAAATCCCAATCAAAGCATCCCTGACAGATGGCCATCCAGCCTCTGCTTAAAGACCTCCAAAGAAGGAGACTCCACTACACTCCGAGGGAGTGTGTTCCACTGTCAAACAGCCCTAACTGTCAGGAAGTTCTTCCTAATGTTCAGGTGGAATCTCTTTTCCTGCAGCTTGCATCCATTGTTCCGGGTCCTGTTCTCTGGAGCAGCAGAAAACAAGCTTGCTCCCTCCTCAATATGACATCCCTTCAAATATTTAAACAAGGCTATCATATCATCTCTTAACCTTCTCTTCTCCAAGCTAAACATCCCCAGCTCCCTAAGTCGTGCCTCATAGGACATGGTTTCCAGACCCTTCACTATTTTAGCCACCCTTCTTTGGACATGCTCCAGTTTTTCTCAATGTCCTTTTTGAATTGTGGTGCCCAGAACTGGATACAATATTCCAGGTGGGGCCTGACCAAAGCAGAATAGAGTGGCACTATTACTTCCCTTGATCTACACACTATATTTTATTGATGCAGCCTAAAATTGTATTGGCCTTGTTAACTGCCGCATCGCACTGTTGACTCATGTTCAACTTGTGGTCTACTTGGACTCCCAGATCCCTTTCACATGTAGTCTCATTCAGCCAGGTGTCCCCCATCCTATATCTGTGCATTTCAGTTTTCCGCCCTAAGTGCAGTACCTTACATTTCTACCTGCTGAAGTTCATTTTGTTAGCTTTGGCCCAGCTTTCTAGTCTATTCAGGTCATTTTGAAGAAAAACAATTTCCTGAGACACTAAAACACAATAAAGTAAAGGATCTATGTACAGTTTAATTCACTTGAAAAAAATAAATAAAATGGGACCATTAAGCAGAACTTGTCTCAAGGTAGAAATTCTAGATCCAGATCGTTATAAAGTTCATATTAATTTCATTTTAAAAATCTTGCCTTTTCCTAAAGCATGCATATCGTTTCAAATGGCTGACAAAAACTGAGGGCATTCTAATTCCTGCTTTTGATCTTTCTTTTTTAAAAAAATCTACTTTCAACCACTCTCAATTGTTTTCTGGTTATATTTTCTAGTCTCTCAGATTACTTCATCCTCAAGAGATTAAAAAGCTACTTAATACTGAATCAGACCAGGGGTCAATCTAG
Source organism: Sceloporus undulatus (assembly GCF_019175285.1). Taxonomy (NCBI): domain Eukaryota; kingdom Metazoa; phylum Chordata; class Lepidosauria; order Squamata; family Phrynosomatidae; genus Sceloporus; species Sceloporus undulatus. The sequence continues at coordinate 5,956,520 of NW_024802935.1, read as the reverse complement.
CTCAGTAGTTTCTACTTTGACTGATAGGAGATCTGCTGCATCAGAGATTACTCTCCCCAGTTACTACTTAATCTATCTAATTGTAGGTGCCAGATACTGAATGAGACCATCTGCCTGCAAAACATGTGCCCTACCTCTCATTTAAAATCCCTTGCTCACAAAATGTAGGAAAATATTTGTTCTAAAATAGCACACTCCAGCTTTTTGAGTCTGCAACAGATGCTTCGGTCTTCATACATTCCCCTCTATAAGAATGAGTCTTTAATTTAGAATAAATAATATAATTTTAGAAAAGTAACGAAGCAACTTGGAATCTAGAAAGCATTTACATTTGTGTATTGATCCTGGCAAGAGGTAATTAGTATGATTAGGCCAAGCTGAAAATTCTTAACAAAGCTATTAACTCCACCACAGAAGCCATTTGAAATATTTACTACTGGCATGTGGTTGATGTGTTTCTCCCTACATAACACTAAAACTTATTTTGCTGTGGGGAGGGTGGATATTGGAGAATTAAAAGGTGAGTTCATAATTAAGAAAATTCTGTCCCTAGAAAAGACTTTTTCAAGAAATAGCTGTATCTACAAATCAAGAAATAATGGCATGTTATAGCTTTGATGAAGACTTTGTTTTAGTTGCTTCTTTCTTACTGGGTTTAGTTCAAAATGATGGGACTAGAGAACAAAGTTCTAAATAATTTAGACTCAGGATAGCAGAAAACAGGTTTTCTCACCCATCAATAGGTCTTCCAAAGAGGTGCTTCCTGTTGGATTCACATGAGACTGATAATCCAAAAATGGGCCTTTGATTTAGCTATGTTATAGATTCTATGTAATTCCCTTTCCATGGTGTTTACTTAGTTTTTGAACGTAAATATGTCACTTTTGATATTTCCTGTTTCTTTTTATACAAACTTCTTGATTTTAGCTAGTTTTATTAATGTGTTTGCTTTTACTGTATTGTCTGTGGCTGTTTCAATTTGCTCAACATCACCCTACAATCTCTGATTATGGAATATTTTGTGTAAGCCACCCGGAGTATCCCAAGGCATCGCTTATTTATATATCTAATGCTCAAAGATTTGCTAGGTTTTTTTTAAAATGAAAATATTGATGATATGCTCTATGGTACATAAAGCCAAAGCTATATTTTCAAGTAACACTGAATATAAATTACAGAGTAAAAATAAATATAGAAACCCACAATTCTCTTATATTAAAGTTAAGGCTTTGAGATGTAGCAGGGATATCTGAAGGACACAAAAGGATAAAAATAATTACAGAATGTGTTGAATTTTCTTCATTTTATCTCCAAAAGATAGCCAAGAGTAGCCATAACCACTGTAATTTTTTTTCTCCGCCTATGAGAATACCAAAGAAGAAATCTGTGTGGAAAATCCTTATGTATTTTGGTTTCCATTGTATTATTTGTGTGGCCTTATTCTACAGGAATTGCACACCTGAAAGAAAGCTGCCACACTAAAATTAGTCCTTCTAAACTGCTCAAGACTTTAAACACATTCTGTTATATATCAGTACAGTCTTGACCAGAAACTTTTAGGTTCATGAGGTAGAAAATCCAAATAATTTATTTCCCTATGACAAAATAATTGCCCAAAACAATTTCCTGTCATCTGTACCTTTCATTTGGAATGCAAAGTGAAACTGTAAACTCCACTGACCTCTTTGGCCGCATTTTTAGTACAGTCATCCTCCATATCACTGTTTCTCTATCCATGGATCCAACTATCCTCAGCTTGCAAATATTAGGGGGGAAAATTCCCAAGAGCAAACCTTGAGTTTTCTGTTTTTAATAAGGGACACCATTTTACTATACCATTGTATTTAATGGGACTTAAGCATCCAGTGATTTTCTATCCACAGGGTGGTGGCGATCTTGGAACCAAACCTCAGTGGATACCAAGGGCCCAGTGTTAAAGATGGTAGAAAGAGATTAATGGATAGGTCTATGACCCATTTCTTTATAATGTAAAACACTTGACTGGCTCTTATTTCCGGCAAGCTAGCAAAACTTTGTCCTTCTGTGACCTGACTGTCTCAGATAGGTGTGTGGTCCACTTTTTCTTAGCTTTTCCCTAATCCATTTGTTATATCCTGACTTGTTTTCTCACATCAGGTGGCTCCTTGAGCAGCCCCCCAAATTGTTGACTTCACACTATGTTGCAATAGGGTCAGTGATGTTAATATTGTGTTTGTGGGAGAAGCCATGTTTTGAAGTACAGAATGACTGTCGCCTTCTGATTCTTATACATTTATTGGTGGCTTGTTACAAGAAAGCAGTTGTTGACATGATGCTATTTCGGTATGCTTCTTCAACAGCAACCAAGGCCTCAAATTTTGACTCAATAAAGAGGAACTTTGCTGACAAGAAAATAAGCCATGTTGCTTGTATTTCCTGTACTAAAATCTGCTTCCTCTCTTCAATTGCCTCACCTGTGGTATCTAGGGACTTAATAGAATTCATGAGCCATTTACCAGAAAAACTTCCCTTTTCTCTTTCCAGTGGTGCAAACATTTGCTGTAATGCATCTTTCTGACAAGCTTTGTTCCTGTAAGGTAGGTTGGTCATTTTTACATGTGGTCAGGTAAAATCAGAGTTGAGAGCAAATAAAATTAAGCCCAATTAAGAAATAACCTGATGGTAAACTGAGAATCTATGAAGTGCATAAAAATGCAACTTGGAAACTTGGAAGATACCCAAGTATCTTCCCTAGTGTGTTTCTGTCAAACTGGATTTTAGAACTTTGTTGAATGCATATCTGGAGAGTTTGATTTTCATTAGCAATCAGCAAGTTACACTTATCAGGCGATGTAGAGAACTGAAGATGATGTCAGGAAAATTGTTGGAAGCTGCATTCCAATGCAAGAGGATACTTTAGCTTAAAGATCATAGTGCAAGTAACCAGAACTCATAAAAACTGGGAAAGCACTAGATGTTAATATCATGGGGAAGCAGTGGCCCTCTGGGGGACCACGAAATACCAAATTGGGACAAAGCAAAGCACTGGATTCAGCCTGAGGATCTGGGGTTTATCGTCCTTGCTTTGCATGTGTCTTCAGGTTTCTGAAGACAGAGTTTGGAAAATGTAATGTGCCAGACAATGATCCACAAGGCCAAAGCTGGGTACAAAATGAAGTTTGCAACATCATGAACAATTTTTTTACTGTTCAGACTAAAGTGGAGGTCAATCTGAAAAACTACTTAGAAATAACTGCAAATGAAACTAAGGGCCAGCACAGACCACCACTTTGCAGCGGCCTGGGGCCAAAATTAGGGCTTAGAAGAGCAGAGCATCCTGACGCTCCGTGCTCTCCTGGCGCCATTTTCAGTGTGTCCACACGCTGTGCATGCTGATGATGTGCCTTGTGTGTCACTTCCAAATGGGGTGGTGCACAAAAGATGTTGCCACTCTGCTCCAGGGCACTAATGGTGCCTTGGCAGTGGTGCAGAAAGGAGCTGCTTTTCGTAGCGCCTTTTTGGAGCGGAGCATTGCCGCGCCCTTGCAACTGGTGTAGCAATAATCTTGGGCAGAAAGGGGTGGTGTCTCGCCATCCCTTCCTGCCCATCTGTACTGGGCCTAAGCTGCAAGCTTATCTCTAGGAGAGACAAAGTATTTACCAGTGCCCATATGCCTGGGCTGGTCAGCCGTAACAATTCTTGGGCTTGCAAGCACTGAAGAATGCTGCGAGGGATAGGACTGTGGTCAATATTGGAAAAACTTTGCTGTTTCCTGATTCAATGTGCAGACCAATGATCCTAAAACACCTAATCCCCAGGCTGCAATTACACGTATGTGGGACAATAAATGACCAGTGTCTACTATACCAGCTCACAGGCTATATGTGGCCCTTAGAGAATCACTGAAGTCTTGGGCCAGATGTGGCTGTGAGGGGGATATTCATTATGGTTCTTGGAACCTCCACAGATCCTCTCCCATACAGTCCACTTCACTTTTTTCAGCCTCCCCCGCAACCTCAGTGCCACCAGCAACAGAACACATAAGTGCTGTTTTGCTCCATCCACTAACAGCAAAAAAGGTGACCTGAAATGAAATAATATCACTACCAATTGCTCAAAATGACAGGTGCAATGGCATGCTCTATGGCCTTTCAGAGCAGCTCAAAATGGTGTGGTTTGGCCACACAATCTGTGTGGTAAGCTCTGCAGCATACACATTATTGTGTGATGATCTTGTCAGCATGCAGAGAATTCATTTGGTGATCTCCACAGAAAGCATATTATTGTCTACACTTTAAACATGGGGTCCTGGTAAAACACTCCACACACAAATATTCAATTGGACATGGGAAAATTCTAGAATTCAATACATTGGAATCTTCAATGGGATTAGAAAGTACCCCCAATTCAACTAGTGCACTTCCCCTCTTTGATCCCAGTGCACCAGGATTAAGCATGAGGAAGTAGAGATGGATAATGCCATGGTCCCAATTTCAAACATGATTTGGTTCATAATCGCATCCTGCATTATTCCATATATGTTCTGGAGTTCTATTTCCTTTCGACTCCGATTCATTCTGGTTTATAAAAACATGACCTTCTGGTTACAGCATTCCGCTATTTTTTTCCCCATTAACACTGTTGAAAACTTTTATTTGTTTAATTAAATGCACCATATACAGTCACACAATATAAATAAATGAAATTTTAAGAATCCATGTTAGTCTCTTGCCTGTTCAATGAGGGTATTTTATTGCTAATCTGCAGAGTAAGTGATTCCTCCACCCCCTCTCTGGTTGTATATACAGGAATACTTCAGTTAACAAAGCCTCTGACATTAAGCTCCATTTTACAAAGAGTGTTTTATGCTAGCCCTATCCTGCCCCACCTTTTTCTCCTTGGTTGCATCTGCATTGCAGAAATAATCCAGTCTGATCCTGTTTAAACTGCCATGGCTCAATGCTATGGAATCCTGGGAACTGTAATTGGTTGTGGTGCCAGAAGGCTAAAGAAACCTTTGGTTGCAGAAGAATGCCTGGACTAAACAGTGCAAAGCTGGAGCTGGGAAACAGGATTTTCTTCTAGCTGATCCTACTGTAGCTGGGTGCCCCTGCCTACTACAGAGAAGGTAAACAGTAGCTGCCCTGCCTCCACTATCCCTTACTAACCAAGTCCATGTGTCAACGGCAAATAAGCGAGAGAGGGGGAGAACAAATGAGCCTTCCTCACAAGTTATCCCCAAGATGTTAAAAACATAGATCTATATGTTTGGCCACACAAGGTGAAAGAGCAGCATCACATTCACATCCAATGATGTAATATGTGGTGCAAAGCACAAACTGGTACATTCTCCTGAGGCTTCTAACTTTCAGGGTCATTGCTGATGAATTAATTGCACATCTTGCAAAAGTTACCTTCTTGGCCTACAGCTCCAAGAATCCCTCAACCAGTATAGTTAGTGATTAATGCTGACAAAGTTGTTCTGGAACTATAATCCCAAAAACAATTTTTCCAAACTCTGAAACAGTGCTGCAACATGGTAAACAGCAATTATGGCTGCAGTCCACTGAGGATCACTGCTTCACTTGTTTCTGTTCAGTTTCTGTAAGGCTTGTCTGCAGGCTTCACTGAAATGAACAGATGTTGTATAGCAGCAGTGCTTCCTTTGCCAGAAAACTATAAATAAAATGTTTTGAGGAACCTGAGGGATCCAAACACAATAAGAAAGGTTGATGCTGCAGCATTTTCCCCCTTCCCTGATCTTTCCACTGGTAGAGAGAGATTTCTTGTACTGCTGCTTAATTTTGAGCATTTGCTAAATTGTATGCTTAAGCTTAATAAATCAAGATGGCTCTGATCTTTCCTAACTATTCATTAAGTACAAAAGAAAAGTGTGTGGTGTGCATTTATATGTACCAACATCAGAGTAGGAAGAGTTTCTGAAAAGGTTGCAGGTTTCATATTTGCAGAATCAAGAAACAAGATATTTGACAGCTACAGAAACACATCTTGCCTGTGGTTAAAGTTATCGCTTCCGTTGACATTAGCAAGGCTAATTCAACTGAAAACGGGAAAGCCCCCAAGGCAAAAACATTAGGGACACTTAGTGCTAATCATTTAATTTTATCTGTTTATAGCTCAGTGTTGCAATTGCTCTACATGAATATAAATACAGTTTCATGTAAAAATGGAACTCTGATCATCAGCTTCAAATACACTTTCAGAAACATCTTGGAATCTTTATTGTTTATTTATTGTTCCCTCAATTCACATTTAAGATAAAGCCTAACACTAGTGTTAAAAGGTCAATGTGCCATGCTCAAGGTATTGCTATAGGAAAATGATCATGGCACAGTCCAAGCTGCTTTTCATTCTTTCTTTCTTTCTTTGCTGGTATTTGCATCTACCAGAAATGTCTCAAAGGCATGGTATTTGGAGTACAAGCTCATGACATTCCTGAGAACTAGCTTGCTTGTTGCATATTTCACCTTCCACACCTCCCTTGCTGTTCTCATGTGTTGTGTCTGCTCTACAACAGCAGACTACCTATTTTCATGAGAGCCTTCAAGCATCAAATTTATGGAAGAGCAACATTTTATTAAAAATAGAATAGAACCATAGAGTTGGAAACATGGGCTGATATTGAATATATTTGTTATGAAAGACTGGTCACAATCCACAGGTTACTATTTTACATACACATCTCCAGGTTGTACAAGAGTTCTCTGGTGGGATTAATCTCTGCAGTTAAGAGTAGATTGGCCTCTCCTGAAATACACTATTATTCAGATTCATTGAATTATTCTGTCCAGGTGTGTGTAACAACCCACATAATCGCAGGATGTTACATTAAATAAGAGTATGGTACAGTGGTTTGAGTGTTGGATTAGGAGTCTGGGAAACTAGGGTTGGAATCTCTACTCCTGGGGGAGGAGAGTCAATAGTCTTCAAGCAGCTACCAAGAATTCTCTCTCCTATGTCCTTACCACGTGTCCTTATTATGCATGTGATGATAGTAGGACTGAGAAAAAGGCCCTACCTCAAAATCTTAAAACACAGGCAGACTCATTTTGTCCTGTGCAGGAAGACTTACTTTTTATATTCCAGCTCTTTTAACAGATGTTTATCCCATTGTAGAATGTAACCAGTTTTATAGTTCATTATGTGACCAGAAGGAAAGGCAGCAGTAGCGTCACTAGGATGTGTAAGGGGTGCGGATCACCCCACGTGACACTACAGAAGAGGAGGCTGACACCCGATTGGTCCCTGGCCCTGCCTGGGTCCCGGGGGCTCCTCCCCAGCCTTTCACAGGGATGTGCAGGGCATTTCTCACCCTCCCTGGGTCCTGGGGGGGGGGCTCCTCCCCAGCCTTTTCTGGGGGTGTGCAGGGAATTCCAGCTGTGCACATGCATGCAGCCGTGCCACTATTAGGGACAATGGAGGTTCCATTGTTCCCATGTGCTACCACTGGGGACAATGGGGGGCTGTCCCTAATGGTGGCATGACCACATGCATGCGCCACCATTGAAGTCCCATTGAGTAATTTTGCCTTTTCTCTGTCCCGTTAGCATTTTGCCATCTTCTCCACACAGTGGCCCTACCATTTCCTTCTTCTTCCTTTTGCTGCAAACATACCCCCCCAAAGCCCTTTTAATTGTTTTTAACTTATCTAGCGAGCCTGAGCTCATTCTATGATTTAGCTTTTCTGACTTTACCTCTATACATGCTCTCTATCTGTTTGAATTCCTCTTTGGTGATTTCCCCATTTCTTATACATGTCCGATTTAAAATTTAGCTTCATTGAAAGTTCTTTAGATATCCATCCTGGTTTCTTGAGACACCTCCCATTTTAACTCCTGACTGGGTACCTTCCATAGCTCCCTTTTGAGAAACTCCCATCCATCCTGAATTCCTGTCTCTTTTAGTATTTCTGGCCATGAGAGCACCCCTAGTATTTCCCTAGGTTTTCTGAAATCAGGTTTTCTAAAGTAGAATGTATGTCTGTCTATGCCTGGCTTCTCCTTTCCACTGTATAACAAGTCCCAGGAGAACATGGTCACTCCCAGTTAAGTATCCACCACTTGTACCCCATTAACCAAGTCATCCCTGTTGGTTCCGGTCAGATCTAAAATAGCTGACTCCCTTTTGGGAAAATGAAATTGTCTTCCAGGCAAGTAAGGAATTTGCTAGACTATGAAGTTTTGGCTGAGACTGACTTCCAGCAAATATCAGGATAGTTAAAGTCATCTATCACTACTACATCTCTCCAACACTTCTCCTTCTGAAAGAAACATTGTAGCATGGAAATCTATTTTTGGGAGTGCTGTAATATAGTAATACTGTACTCAAAATAATGGTCCATGGATCAGTGCTGGTTACTGTATGGTTGGCTGCTGATCTCTTTTGAGCTCCCAGTAAACAAACAAGCAAACAAACAAACAAATAAAGCCAATAGACAAAAATATGGTACCAGTCCCTGACACACTGGGTGAAAAAATGCCATACATCAGATGAAAAATTGCTATAATGGACAACTAACTATATGCCCAACAAAGGATCCATCTACCTTGTTGAAGATAAATGCCTGGCTAACAGCAGGTCACTTGGGAATCCCATGGATACTGCCTTCAGTTCCATAGAAGAGAGGTGTGATAGAAGTACAGCATGGGGAGAGTGCATGGATACATGTGTATACAGCCCTCCCTCCATTCTCATGGACTTGTGATCTGCACCCCTTGATTATTCTTTGGGGGCGAATGGAGAAAGTTAAAATGGAGCACCCCCATGGGAGCACACCACCATTCAAGTCATAGGGCTTGAATGTGCACGTTTTTCTTTTTCGCCGGGGGGGGGGGGGGAGCAGTCCAGAATGGATCCCCTGCAAAAAAAGGAGGGGCAACTGTACACACACACACACACACTGAGTGGCAGCCAGCTAGCTCCCCAAGTTCTCAGACAGAGAGCTTTCCCAGCACTGCTATCTGAATGCCAAAGTGTGAACTTGAGAAATATGCGTTCTATGTCTCAGCTAAAACCATTCCTTGGCTACATTATCAAGTTCCTTTGAAATAAGCACAGAATGTTTCATTAAGTATTTGTCATAGTAATGTACTTTGTGTGCTAAAACCTTTGTAATTTTTTAAAAAAAATCTCCTACAAGCAGTAGCAGTTTTGTGAGAAGCATTCACTTCCAGTGTACATGTAGCAAGAGCCATAAGTATAATGTTCAACACTGAAATATTAATGATAGTTTTTACTGTCCATCATTATTTCATGGCTGTTGACAGGATCACACCAGGAAAAATGCCAGTCACCTATCCAAATAACAGGTTACATACAGTGAATGGTAGTGTAAGCTGCTTCATATCAGTGGGAAGAGGACATACGTCTGCACTGAAGGCCTCCTAGAAGTTTATCAGGATGTGAAAGACTGCACTCAAATTTGTCTTTATTGATATAATTTTGAATCTTGATAATCTGTTTAGAAAAGTGACAAGGCTTTCATCTGAAACCTCTATCATTCACACTGAGAATTATGCTATCTGCTAACATCAGAGGCCACTTCACACTTTCAAAATCTGCTCTGTAGATTCTGTTCACCTGGCTTGTCTCACTTACCTTATTGTTATCCCTCAAGAGTGAAAAACTGCTTCGATATTATCCTTTCAGATTATAATGGTTAATGAGGTATCAGAGCACACTATAATCAGATCCTTATATGATAGTAAATCTTTAGTGCAAGATCATCATTTTAGAGAAATTACTTTTTGGACTAGGTTATTATATCAATTAGTATCTGAATGTTACTAGCTTATTCTGTCCAGCTCTCCTGCTTCCCCTCACACTAAATTCAGTCCTCAGTTCATGAATGGCTGTGGCTCTGGTGAAGGGCCATTATTTTTCAATTCTACTTGGTATTTTCAGAATACTCTTCTTTTCCAGTTCAGAGGATTTTAAAGAAAATATGCCTGAATGAATAAAAGTTTCACTGACGCAGGGAATTGCACAAGGACAGAACTTTCCAAGAATCTGACAATGCTCCGTTAATGTTTCATTCCCATGTGGTACATATTTCTATTCCTTTTAATGAATAAGTGCAGATTTTCCTTCTTGAACAGTTACAGGAAAAGGAAACATTGCTGTTGTTACTAATCTAGGCCTTGACTTTTTCCCCCCTCTCTTTGACAGGATTCCCAACCATGAATATAACTACGTCACACAGAAACATGATCGCCTTTCTACTAGTTGGTAATCCGAAACTTCAGAAAAAGCTCTTCCTTCACTCAACACTTCCAGTAGCCTTATAAGGCCATGAGAGCTTTCTGTTGAGTAACAAGTTATTTTGCAGAATGCTATTTCAATGCTGCCTAATGTAAAAAATACTGGCATATTCTGAACAAGTGGCTAGAAGTATTTAACAGTCATTCAGAGACTTTGGTTATCTATACTCCTCCCGTTCTGAAGACAGGCTTCAGGTAAAACAGGGACTCAGTAAAACTCTAGGCTTAATTTAAAAATAAAATAAAATTGGTAGACCCAATAATTTGGAGACAGGAATTCAGAATACATCTACTCTGCATTTATATAATGGTATCTCTGAAAGGAAGTTATAAAGGTTCACATGGCAAAGTTTTGCCCAACAATTTAAATGAGACAATACCATCATTTTAAATTGCAATTGATACAACTCTGAAGAACAGCAAAAGGAAACCAGGTTATCTGAGTAACTCATGGTGTCACCATCCCAGTGACCTATGGACTCCTGAGATTTCTAGTTTTGCAAGGTCTTTACCCTTCTCTGTCAGAGTGCTGGTGCCTCACAAAACTACACATCCCAGGATTCTGTAGGATATAGCCATGGCAGTTAAAGTGGTGTCAAACTGCATTATTTCTACAGTGTAGATGCATCTGGAATGGATATTTTATTAGTCTGTTCTTGTCTTTCTGTCAGTAAAGTGGGGATCATCTGTACTTCTTTCTCTCATATGTTGCTACCTGTCTGGAGGATATTATGAGGTATGTTTATTGTTTTCGTAGTTATAAAACCCCCCCTAGGGCTGAAGGCCAGCTCAGAGTCATCAAGGCACAGAAAAGAGTACACGTCTAAATAACAACTCACCTTAAATATGGACACAAGCTCTTTACAGGTGTTTCTTCCATCAAATCATACAGAAGATGGGACCTGCGTTTGTCCATATGCCCACGGTTGGGGAATCGCCTACCTGATCATTGCATGCCTGTATGCTACAATGGTGGCATACTATTATGGTACCTATAGAACAACCGGAGCTCCAAGGCCAGGTGTAGCAACTGAGAGACGTGAGCCGGTGGCGAATAATACCCACAACGAAGCTGCAAGTGCCATCTTGCAAGCAGAGAGACGCCAGCAAGCTTCTCACACTGATGGAGTCATCCCATCTCTTTATGTGGGTTCATTCGGAGCAAGATTGGTTCCTACCATGGCCCAGATTGTGTATAGGGCAAAACCAGAAGAAAATTCCAGAAGGAGCCGGAGACTGCGGTGTCTGCCAGCAGAAAACCCTGGCTTGTGAAAATGACCTGGAAGATTAAGAAGCAGAATCTGCAAGACATAGGAAACTTGCTCCTAGAGCCACCAGAAAATCCTGGCTTCTAAAAATGATCTGGAAGATTAACAGAGCCAAGCAGAATCTGCAAGACATGGGGAAATTGCTCCTACAATAAAATGTAGAAACAGGATTATATGTGTCATTCACTGTTATTTCAGTCCTAGTAACCTTTTTTAGCTCCGGGCGCCATTTTAATTTACAAAATGGCGGCTGAACTCTCGTGTGACCTTTCCCAGGACGAGAAAGCTCGCGCGAGTCTTCGCCGCCATTTTGACAGAATGACTTAGCGGACTGCGCATCTTCTCTTTCCCACTCCCCAACCCCTTCCGGGTCCAGCCCCTCTGTGGAGAAGGAGAAGGGGAGGAAGACAGGGCCGTAGCTAGGGGAGGGCAGGCGGGGCAAGGCCCTGGGGCCCCCAGTCAAAGGGGGCCCCGCGCCGCCCTCCCTCACCTCGCCAATCTCTTTCAGTCTTCCCTGCATGGCCCGCCCAGCCTCTACCTCCCAACAACAGGGAAGTCAGGAAGACTCGAGTCGTGGCCATGTGGGGCCTGAGAGGGAGGTGGCAGGCTGGCAAAAGGGAGCTCTGGAGGAGAGGGAGGGACGAGAGGCTTCATCAGGCTGCATCCACACTGGAGAAATAACCGGGTTTTTGGCAGCACTTTAACTCTTTTTCTGGCTCAAAACTATGGAACTCTGGGAGTTGGAGCATGCTGTGGGGCCCAGATATCAAGGCTTGAGTGTTTTCCTGGCTCAAAGCTATGGAACTCTGGGAGTTGGAGCATGCTGTGGGGCCCAGATATCAAGGCTTGAG